>NW_026779024.1:300000-408283 GCF_030144855.1 Hypanus sabinus
GCGGAGGGCTTCAATGTCAGTACACCCATTCACACAGTGTTGACCAGCGGAGGGCTTCAATGTCAGTACACCCGTTCACAGTGTAGACCTGCGGAGGGCTTCAATGTCAGTACACCCATTCACAGTGTAGACCAGCAGAGGGCTTCAATGTCAGTACACCCGTTCACAGAGTAGACCAGCGGAGGGCTTCAATGTCAGTACACCCGTTCACAGTTTAGACCAGCGGAGGGCTTCAATGTCAGTACACCCATTCACACAGTGTAGACCAGCAGAGGGCTTCAATGTCTGTACACCCGTTCACAGTGTAGACCAGCGGAGGGCTTCAATGTCAGTACACCATTCACACGGTGTACACCAGCGGTGGGCTTCAATGTCAGTACACCCGTTCACAGTGTAGACCAGCGGAGGGCTTCAATGTCAGTACACCCATTCACACAGTGTAGACCAGCAGAGGGCTTCAATATCAGTACACCCATTCACAGTGTTGACCAGCAGAGGGCTTCAATGTCAATACACCCGTTCACAGTGTAGACCAGCTGAGGTCTTCAATGTCAGTACACCCATTAACACAGTGTAGACCAGCGGAGGGCTTCAATGTCAGTACACCCGTTCACAGTGTAGACCAGCGTAGGGATTCAATGTCAGTACACCCATTCACAGTGTTGACCAGCGGAGGGCTTCAATGTCAGTACACCCGTTCACAGTGTAGACCAGCGGACGGCTTCAATGTCAGTACACCCGTTCACAGTGTAGACCAGCGGAGGGCTTCAATGTCAGTACACCCGTTCACAGTGTTGACAAGCGGAGGGCTTCAATGTCAGTACACCCGCTCACAGTGTAGACCAGCGGAGGGCTTCAATGTCAGTACATCCATTCACACAGTGTAGACCAGCGGAGGGCTTCAATGTCAGTACATCCATTCACACAGTGTAGACCAGCAGAGGGCTTCAATGTCAGTACACCCGTTCACAGTGTTGACCAGCAGAGGGCTTCAATGTCAATACACCCGTTCATAGTGTAGAGCAGCGGAGGGCTTCAATGTCAGTACACCAGTTCACAGTGTAGACCAGCGGAGGGCTTCAAATGCAGTACACCCGTTCACAGTGTAGACCAGCAGAGGGCTTCAATGTCAGTACACCCGTTCACACAGTGCAGACCAGCAGAGGGCTTCAATTTCAGTACACCCGTTCACAGTGTTGACCAGCGGAGGGCTTCAATGTCAGTACACCCGTTCACAGTGTAGACCAGCGGAGGGCTTCAATGTCAGTACACCCGTTCACAGTGTAGACCAGCGGAGGGCTTCAATGTCAGTACACCCGTTCACAGTGTAGACCAGCTGAGGGCTTCAATGTCAGTACAGCCATTCACAGTGTAGACCAGCGGAGGGCTTCAATGTCAGTACACCCGTTCACAGTGTAGACCTGCGGAGGGCTTCAATGTCAGTACACCCGTTCACAGTGTAACCAGCGGAGGGCTTCAATGTCAGTACACCCGTTCACACAGTGTAGACCAGCGGAGGGCTTCAATGTCAGTACACCCGTTCACAGTGTAGACCAGCGGAGTGCTTCAATGTCAGTACACCCGTTCACAGTGTAGACCCGCGGAGGGCTTCAATGTCAGTACACCCGTTCACAGTGTAGACCAGCGGAGGGCTTCAATGTCAGTACACCCGTTCAGAGTGTAGACCAGCGGAGGGCTTCAATGTCAGTACACCCGTTCACAGTGTAGACCAGCTGAGGGCTTCAATGTCAGTAAACCCGTTCACAGTGTAGACCAGCGGAGGGCTTCAATGTCAGTACACCCGTTCACAGTGTAGACCAGCGGAGGGCTTCAATGTCAGTACACCCGTTCACAGTGTAGACCAGCGGAGGGCTTCAATATCAGTACACCCGTTCACAGTTTAGACCAGCGGAGGGCTTCAATGTCAGTACACCCATTCACACAGTGTTGACCAGCGGAGGGCTTCAATGTCAGTACACCCGTTCACAGTGTAGACCTGCGGAGGGCTTCAATGTCAGTACACCCATTCACAGTGTAGACCAGCAGAGGGCTTCAATGTCAGTACACCCGTTCACAGAGTAGACCAGCGGAGGGCTTCAATGTCAGTACACCCGTTCACAGTTTAGACCAGCGGAGGGCTTCAATGTCAGTACACCCATTCACACAGTGTAGACCAGCAGAGGGCTTCAATGTCTGTACACCCGTTCACAGTGTAGACCAGCGGAGGGCTTCAATGTCAGTACACCATTCACACGGTGTACACCAGCGGTGGGCTTCAATGTCAGTACACCCGTTCACAGTGTAGACCAGCGGAGGGCTTCAATGTCAGTACACCCATTCACACAGTGTAGACCAGCAGAGGGCTTCAATATCAGTACACCCATTCACAGTGTTGACCAGCAGAGGGCTTCAATGTCAATACACCCGTTCACAGTGTAGACCAGCTGAGGTCTTCAATGTCAGTACACCCATTAACACAGTGTAGACCAGCGGAGGGCTTCAATGTCAGTACACCCGTTCACAGTGTAGACCAGCGTAGGGATTCAATGTCAGTACACCCATTCACAGTGTTGACCAGCGGAGGGCTTCAATGTCAGTACACCCGTTCACAGTGTAGACCAGCGGACGGCTTCAATGTCAGTACACCCGTTCACAGTGTAGACCAGCGGAGGGCTTCAATGTCAGTACACCCGTTCACAGTGTTGACAAGCGGAGGGCTTCAATGTCAGTACACCCGCTCACAGTGTAGACCAGCGGAGGGCTTCAATGTCAGTACATCCATTCACACAGTGTAGACCAGCGGAGGGCTTCAATGTCAGTACATCCATTCACACAGTGTAGACCAGCAGAGGGCTTCAATGTCAGTACACCCGTTCACAGTGTTGACCAGCAGAGGGCTTCAATGTCAATACACCCGTTCATAGTGTAGACCAGCGGAGGGCTTCAATGTCAGTACACCAGTTCACAGTGTAGACCAGCGGAGGGCTTCAAATGCAGTACACCCGTTCACAGTGTAGACCAGCAGAGGGCTTCAATGTCAGTACACCCGTTCACACAGTGCAGACCAGCAGAGGGCTTCAATTTCAGTACACCCGTTCACAGTGTTGACCAGCGGAGGGCTTCAATGTCAGTACACCCGTTCACAGTGTAGACCAGCGGAGGGCTTCAATGTCAGTACACCCGTTCACAGTGTAGACCAGCGGAGGGCTTCAATGTCAGTACACCCGTTCACAGTGTAGACCAGCTGAGGGCTTCAATGTCAGTACAGCCATTCACAGTGTAGACCAGCGGAGGGCTTCAATGTCAGTACACCCGTTCACAGTGTAGACCTGCGGAGGGCTTCAATGTCAGTACACCCGTTCACAGTGTAACCAGCGGAGGGCTTCAATGTCAGTACACCCGTTCACACAGTGTAGACCAGCGGAGGGCTTCAATGTCAGTACACCCGTTCACAGTGTAGACCAGCGGAGGGCTTCAATGTCAGTACACCCGTTCACAGTGTAGACCAGCGGAGGGCTTCAATGTCAGCACATCCGTTCACAGTGTAGACCAGCGGAGGGCTTCAATGTCAGTACACCCGTTCACAGTGCAGTCCAGCTGAGGGCTTCAATGTCAGTACCCCCATTGACAGTGTAGACCAGCGGAGGGCTTCAATATCAGTACACCCGTTCACAGTGTAGACCAGCGGAGGGCTTCAATGTCAGTACACCCGTTCACAGTGTAGACCAGCGGAGGGCTTCAATGTCAGTACACCCGTTCACAGTGTTGACCAGCGGACGGCTTCAATGTCAGTACACCCGTTCACAGAGTAGTCCAGCGGAGGGCTTCAATGTCAGTACACCCGTTCACAGTGTAGACCAGCGGAGGGCTTCAATGTCAGTACACCCATTCACACAGTGTAGACCAGCGGATGGCTTCAATGTCAGTACACCCATGCACACAGTGTTGACCAGCGGAGGGCTTCAACGTCAGTACACCCCTTCGCAGTGTAGACCAGCGGAGGGCTTCAATGTCAGTACCCCCATTCACAGTGTAGACCAGCGGAGGGCTTCAATGTCAGTACACCCGTTCACAGTGTAGACCAGCGGAGGCCTTCAATGTCAGTACACCCGTTCACATTGTAGACCAGCGGAGAGCTTCAATGTCTGTATACCCGTTCACAGTGTAGACCAGCGGAGGGCTTCAATGTCAGTACACCCGTTCACAGTGTAGACCAGCGGAGGGCTTCAATGTCAGTACACCCGTTCACAGTGTTGACCAGCGGAGGGCTTCAATGTCAGTACACCCGTTCACAGTGTAGTCCAGCGGAGGGCTTCAATGTCAGTACACCCATTCACAGTGTAGACCAGCAGAGCGCTTCAATGTCAGTACACCCGTTCACAGTGTAGACCAGCGGAGGGCTTCAATGTCAGTACACCCGTTCACAGTGTAGACCAGCGGAGGGCTTCAATGTCAGTACACCCATTCACACAGTGTAGACCAGCGAGGGCTTCAATGTCAGTACACCAGTTGACAGTGTAGAACAGCGGAGGGCTTCAATGTCAGTACACACGTTGACAGTGTAGACCAGCGGAGGGCTTCAATGTCAGTACACCCATTCACACAGTGTAGACCAGCAGTGGGCTTCAATGTCAGTACACCCATTCACAGTGTTGACCAGCAGAGGGCTTCAATGTCAATACACCCGTTCACTGTGTAGACCAGCGGAGGCCTTCAATGTCAGTACACCCATTCACACAGTGTAGACCAGCGGAGGGCTTCAATGTCAGTACACCAGTTCACAGTGTAGACCAGCGGAGGGCTTCAATGTCAGTACACCCATTCAGAGTGTTGACCAGCGGAGGGCTTCAATATCAGTACACCCGTTCACAGTGTAGACCAGCGGAGGGCTTCAATGTCAGTACACCCGTTCACAGTGTAGACCAGCGGAGGGCTTCAATGTCAGTACACCCGTTCACAGTGTAGACCAGCGGAGGGCTTCAATGTCAGTACACCCATTCACACAGTGTAGACCAGCGGAGGGCTTCAATGTCAGTACACCAGTTAACAGTGTAGACCAGCGGAGGGCTTCAATGTCAGTACACCCGTTGACAGTGTTGACCAGCGGAGGGCTTCAATGTCAGTACACCCGTTCACAGTGTAGACCAGCGGAGGGCTTCAATGTCAGTACACCCGTTCACAGTGTAGACCAGCGGAGGGCTTCAATGTCAGTACACCCGTTCACAGTGTAGACCAGCGGAGGGCTTCAATGTCAGTACACCCGTTGACAGTGTTGACCAGCGGAGGGCTTCAATGTCAGTACACCCATTCACAGTGTTGACCAGCGGAGGGCTTCAATGTCAGTACACCCGTTCACAGTGTAGACCAGCGGAGGGCTTCAATGTCAGTACACCCGTTCACAGTGTAGACCAGCGGAGGGCTTCAATGTCAGTACAACCGTTCACAGTGTAGACCAGCGGAGGGCTTCAATGTCAGTACACCCATTCACACAGTGTTGACCAGCGGAGGGCTTCAATGTCAGTACACCCGTTCGCAGTGTAGACCAGCGGAGGGCTTCAATGTCAGTACACCCGTTCACAGTGTAGACCATCGGAGGGCTTCAATGTCAGTACACCTGTTCACAGTGTAGACCAGTGGTGGGCTTCAATGTCAGTACACCCGTTCACAGAGTAGACCAGCGGAGGGCTTCAATGTCAGTACACCCGTTCGGAGTGTAGACCAGCAGAGGGTTTCAATGTCAGTACACCCGTTCACAGTGTAGACCAGCGGAGGGCTTCAATGTCAATACACCCGTTCACTGTGTAGACCAGCTGAGGGCTTCAATGTCAGTACACCCATTCACACAGTGTAGACCAGCGGAGGGCTTCAATGTCAGTACACCCGTTCACACAGTGTAGACCAGCGGAGGGCTTCAATGTCAGTACACCCGTTCACAGTGTAGACCAGCGGAGGGCTTCAATGTCAGTACACCCGTTCACAGTGTAGACCAGCGGAGGGCTTCAATGTCAGCACATCCGTTCACAGTGTAGACCAGCGGAGGGCTTCAATGTCAGTACACCCGTTCACAGTGCAGTCCAGCTGAGGGCTTCAATGTCAGTACCCCCATTGACAGTGTAGACCAGCGGAGGGCTTCAATATCAGTACACCCGTTCACAGTGTAGACCAGCGGAGGGCTTCAATGTCAGTACACCCGTTCACAGTGTAGACCAGCGGAGGGCTTCAATGTCAGTACACCCGTTCACAGTGTTGACCAGCGGACGGCTTCAATGTCAGTACACCCGTTCACAGAGTAGTCCAGCGGAGGGCTTCAATGTCAGTACACCCGTTCACAGTGTAGACCAGCGGAGGGCTTCAATGTCAGTACACCCATTCACACAGTGTAGACCTGCGGATGGCTTCAATGTCAGTACACCCATGCACACAGTGTTGACCAGCGGAGGGCTTCAATGTCAGTACACCCCTTCGCAGTGTAGACCAGCGGAGGGCTTCAATGTCAGTACCCCCATTCACAGTGTAGACCAGCGGAGGGCTTCAATGTCAGTACACCCGTTCACAGTGTAGACCAGCGGAGGCCTTCAATGTCAGTACACCCGTTCACATTGTAGACCAGCGGAGAGCTTCAATGTCTGTATACCCGTTCACAGTGTAGACCGGCGGAGGGCTTCAATGTCAGTACACCCGTTCACAGTGTAGACCAGCGGAGGGCTTCAATGTCAGTACACCCGTTCACAGTGTTGACCAGCGGAGGGCTTCAATGTCAGTACACCCGTTCACAGTGTAGACCAGCGGAGGGCTTCAATGTCAGTACACCCATTCACACAGTGTAGACCAGCGAGGGCTTCAATGTCAGTACACCAGTTGACAGTGTAGAAAAGCGGAGGGCTTCAATGTCAGTACACACGTTGACAGTGTAGACCAGCGGAGGGCTTCAATGTCAGTACACCCATTCACACAGTGTAGCCCAGCAGTGGGCTTCAATGTCAGTACACCCATTCACAGTGTTGACCAGCAGAGGGCTTCAATGTCAGTACACCAGTTCACAGTGTAGACCAGCGGAGGGCTTCAAATGCAGTACACCCGTTCACAGTGTAGACCAGCAGAGGGCTTCAATGTCAGTACACCCGTTCACACAGTGCAGACCAGCAGAGGGCTTCAATGTCAGTACACCCGTTCACAGTGTTGACCAGCGGAGGGCTTCAATGTCAGTACACCCGTTCACAGTGTAGACCAGCGGAGGGCTTCAATGTCAGTACACCCGTTCACAGTGTAGACCAGCGGAGGGCTTCAATGTCAGTACACCCGTTCACAGTGTAGACCAGCTGAGGGCTTCAATGTCAGTACAGCCATTCACAGTGTAGACCAGCGGAGGGCTTCAATGTCAGTACACCCGTTCACAGTGTAGACCTGCGGAGGGCTTCAATGTCAGTACACCCGTTCACAGTGTAACCAGCGGAGGGCTTCAATGTCAGTACACCCGTTCACACAGTGTAGACCAGCGGAGGGCTTCAATGTCAGTACACCCGTTCACAGTGTAGACCAGCGGAGGGCTTCAATGTCAGTACACCCGTTCACAGTGTAGACCAGCGGAGGGCTTCAATGTCAGCACATCCGTTCACAGTGTAGACCAGCGGAGGGCTTCAATGTCAGTACACCCGTTCACAGTGCAGTCCAGCTGAGGGCTTCAATGTCAGTACCCCCATTGACAGTGTAGACCAGCGGAGGGCTTCAATATCAGTACACCCGTTCACAGTGTAGACCAGCGGAGGGCTTCAATGTCAGTACACCCGTTCACAGTGTAGACCAGCGGAGGGCTTCAATGTCAGTACACCCGTTCACAGTGTTGACCAGCGGACGGCTTCAATGTCAGTACACCCGTTCACAGAGTAGTCCAGCGGAGGGCTTCAATGTCAGTACACCCGTTCACAGTGTAGACCAGCGGAGGGCTTCAATGTCAGTACACCCATTCACACAGTGTAGACCAGCGGATGGCTTCAATGTCAGTACACCCATGCACACAGTGTTGACCAGCGGAGGGCTTCAACGTCAGTACAACCCTTCGCAGTGTAGACCAGCGGAGGGCTTCAATGTCAGTACCCCCATTCACAGTGTAGACCAGCGGAGGGCTTCAATGTCAGTACACCAGTTCACAGTGTAGACCAGCGGAGGCCTTCAATGTCAGTACACCCGTTCACATTGTAGACCAGCGGAGAGCTTCAATGTCTGTATACCCGTTCACAGTGTAGACCAGCGGAGGGCTTCAATGTCAGTACACCCGTTCACAGTGTAGACCAGCGGAGGGCTTCAATGTCAGTACACCCGTTCACAGTGTTGACCAGCGGAGGGCTTCAATGTCAGTACACCCGTTCACAGTGTAGTCCAGCGGAGGGCTTCAATGTCAGTACACCCATTCACAGTGTAGACCAGCAGAGCGCTTCAATGTCAGTACACCCGTTCACAGTGTAGACCAGCGGAGGGCTTCAATGTCAGTACACCCGTTCACAGTGTAGACCAGCGGAGGGCTTCAATGTCATTACACCCATTCACACAGTGTAGACCAGCGAGGGCTTCAATGTCAGTACACCAGTTGACAGTGTAGACAAGCGGAGGGCTTCAATGTCAGTACACCCATTCACACAGTGTAGACCAGCAGTGGGCTTCAATGTCAGTACACCCATTCACAGTGTTGACCAGCAGAGGGCTTCAATGTCAATACACCCGTTCACTGTGTAGACCAGCGGAGGCCTTCAATGTCAGTACACCCATTCACACAGTGTAGACCAGCGGAGGGCTTCAATGTCAGTACACCAGTTCACAGTGTAGACCAGCGGAGGGCTTCAATGTCAGTACACCCATTCACAGTGTTGACCAGCGGAGGGCTTCAATGTCAGTACACCCGTTCACAGTGTAGACCAGCGGAGGGCTTCAATGTCAGTACACCCGTTCACAGTGTAGACCAGCGGAGGGCTTCAATGTCAGTACACCCGTTCACAGTGTAGACCAGCGGAGGGCTTCAATGTCAGTACACCCATTCACACAGTGTAGACCAGCGGAGGGCTTCAATGTCAGTACACCAGTTAACAGTGTAGACCAGCGGAGGGCTTCAATGTCAGTACACCCGTTGACAGTGTTGACCAGCGGAGGGCTTCAATGTCAGTACACCCGTTCACAGTGTAGACCAGCGGAGGGCTTCAATGTCAGTACACCCGTTCACAGTGTAGACCAGCGGAGGGCTTCAATGTCAGTACACCCGTTCACAGTGTAGACCAGCGGAGGGCTTCAATGTCAGTACACCCGTTGACAGTGTTGAACAGCGGAGGGCTTCAATGTCAGTACACCCATTCACAGTGTTGACCAGCGGAGGGCTTCAATGTCAGTACACCCGTTCACAGTGTAGACCAGCGGAGGGCTTCAATGTCAGTACACCCGTTCACAGTGTAGACCAGCGGAGGGCTTCAATGTCAGTACAACCGTTCACAGTGTAGACCAGCGGAGGGCTTCAATGTCAGTACACCCATTCACACAGTGTTGACCAGCGGAGGGCTTCAATGTCAGTACACCCGTTCGCAGTGTAGACCAGCGGAGGGCTTCAATGTCAGTACACCCGTTCACAGTGTAGACCATCGGAGGGCTTCAATGTCAGTACACCTGTTCACAGTGTAGACCAGTGGTGGGCTTCAATGTCAGTACACCCGTTCACAGTGTAGACCAGCGGAGGGCTTCAATGTCAGTACACCCGTTCGGAGTGTAGACCAGCAGAGGGTTTCAATGTCAGTACACCCGTTCACAGTGTAGACCAGCGGAGGGCTTCAATGTCAATACACCCGTTCACTGTGTAGACCAGCTGAGGGCTTCAATGTCAGTACACCCATTCACACAGTGTAGACCAGCGGAGGGCTTCAATGTCAGTACACCCGTTCACACAGTGTAGACCAGCGGAGGGCTTCAATGTCAGTACACCCGTTCACAGTGTAGACCAGCGGAGGGCTTCAATGTCAGTACACCCGTTCACAGTGTAGACCAGCGGAGGGCTTCAATGTCAGCACATCCGTTCACAGTGTAGACCAGCGGAGGGCTTCAATGTCAGTACACCCGTTCACAGTGCAGTCCAGCTGAGGGCTTCAATGTCAGTACCCCCATTGACAGTGTAGACCAGCGGATGGCTTCAATATCAGTACACCCGTTCACAGTGTAGACCAGCGGAGGGCTTCAATGTCAGTACACCCGTTCACAGTGTAGACCAGCGGAGGGCTTCAATGTCAGTACACCCGTTCACAGTGTTGACCAGCGGACGGCTTCAATGTCAGTACACCCGTTCACAGAGTAGTCCAGCGGAGGGCTTCAATGTCAGTACACCCGTTCACAGTGTAGACCAGCGGAGGGCTTCAATGTCAGTACACCCATTCACACAGTGTAGACCAGCGGATGGCTTCAATGTCAGTACACCCATGCACACAGTGTTGACCAGCGGAGGGCTTCAATGTCAGTACACCCCTTCGCAGTGTAGACCAGCGGAGGGCTTCAATGTCAGTACCCCCATTCACAGTGTAGACCAGCGGAGGGCTTCAATGTCAGTACACCCGTTCACATTGTAGACCAGCGGAGAGCTTCAATGTCTGTATACCCGTTCACAGTGTAGACCAGCGGAGGGCTTCAATGTCAGTACACCCGTTCACAGTGTAGACCAGCGGAGGGCTTCAATGTCAGTACACCCGTTCACAGTGTTGACCAGCGGAGGGCTTCAATGTCAGTACACCCGTTCACAGTGTAGTCCAGCGGAGGGCTTCAATGTCAGTACACCCATTCACAGTGTAGACCAGCAGAGCGCTTCAATGTCAGTACACCCGTTCACAGTGTAGACCAGCGGAGGGCTTCAATGTCAGTACACCCGTTCACAGTGTAGACCAGCGGATGGCTTCAATGTCAGTACACCCATTCACACAGTGTAGACCAGCGAGGGCTTCAATGTCAGTACACCCATTCACAGTGTTGACCAGCAGAGGGCTTCAATGTCAATACACCCGTTCACTGTGTAGACCAGCGGAGGCCTTCAATGTCAGTACACCCATTCACACAGTGTAGACCAGCGGAGGGCTTCAATGTCAGTACACCAGTTCACAGTGTAGACCAGCGGAGGGCTTCAATGTCAGTACACCCATTCACAGTGTTGACCAGCGGAGGGCTTCAATGTCAGTACACCCGTTCACAGTGTAGACCAGCGGAGGGCTTCAATGTCAGTACACCAGTTAACAGTGTAGACCAGCGGAGGGCTTCAATGTCAGTACACCCGTTGACAGTGTTGACCAGCGGAGGGCTTCAATGTCAGTACATCCGTTCACAGTGTAGACCAGCGGAGGGCTTCAATGTCAGTACACCCGTTCACAGTGCAGTCCAGCTGAGGGCTTCAATGTCAGTACCCCCATTGACAGTGTAGACCAGCGGAGGGCTTCAATATCAGTACACCCGTTCACAGTGTAGACCAGCGGAGGGCTTCAATGTCAGTACACCCGTTCACAGTGTAGACCAGCGGAGGGCTTCAATGTCAGTACACCCGTTCACAGTGTTGACCAGCGGACGGCTTCAATGTCAGTACACCCGTTCACAGAGTAGTCCAGCGGAGGGCTTCAATGTCAGTACACCCGTTCACAGTGTAGACCAGCGGAGGGCTTCAATGTCAGTACACCCATTCACACAGTGTAGACCAGCGGATGGCTTCAATGTCAGTACACCCATGCACACAGTGTTGACCAGCGGAGGGCTTCAATGTCAGTACACCCCTTCGCAGTGTAGACCAGCGGAGGGCTTCAATGTCAGTACCCCCATTCACAGTGTAGACCAGCGGAGGGCTTCAATGTCAGTACACCCGTTCACAGTGTAGACCAGCGGAGGCCTTCAATGTCAGTACACCCGTTCACATTGTAGACCAGCGGAGAGCTTCAATGTCTGTATACCCGTTCACAGTGTAGACCAGCGGAGGGCTTCAATGTCAGTACACCCGTTCACAGTGTAGACCAGCGGAGGGCTTCAATGTCAGTACACCCGTTCACAGTGTTGACCAGCGGAGGGCTTCAATGTCAGTACACCCGTTCACAGTGTAGTCCAGCGGAGGGCTTCAATGTCAGTACACCCATTCACAGTGTAGACCAGCAGAGCGCTTCAATGTCAGTACACCCGTTCACAGTGTAGACCAGCGGAGGGCTTCAATGTCAGTACACCCGTTCACAGTGTAGACCAGCGGAGGGCTTCAATGTCAGTACACCCATTCACACAGTGTAGACCAGCGAGGGCTTCAATGTCAGTACACCAGTTGACAGTGTAGAACAGCGGAGGGCTTCAATGTCAGTACACCCGTTCACAGAGTAGTCCAGCGGAGGGCTTCAATGTCAGTACACCCGTTCACAGTGTAGACCAGCGGAGGGCTTCAATGTCAGTACACCCATTCACACAGTGTAGACCAGCGGATGGCTTCAATGTCAGTACACCCATGCACACAGTGTTGACCAGCGGAGGGCTTCAATGTCAGTACACCCCTTCGCAGTGTAGACCAGCGGAGGGCTTCAATGTCAGTACCCCCATTCACAGTGTAGACCAGCGGAGGGCTTCAATGTCAGTACACCCGTTCACAGTGTAGACCAGCGGAGGCCTTCAATGTCAGTACACCCGTTCACATTGTAGACCAGCGGAGAGCTTCAATGTCTGTATACCCGTTCACAGTGTAGACCAGCGGAGGGCTTCAATGTCAGTACACCCGTTCACAGTGTAGACCAGCGGAGGGCTTCAATGTCAGTACACCCGTTCACAGTGTTGACCAGCGGAGGGCTTCAATGTCAGTACACCCGTTCACAGTGTAGTCCAGCGGAGGGCTTCAATGTCAGTACACCCATTCACAGTGTAGACCAGCAGAGCGCTTCAATGTCAGTACACCCGTTCACAGTGTAGACCAGCGGAGGGCTTCAATGTCAGTACACCCGTTCACAGTGTAGACCAGCGGAGGGCTTCAATGTCAGTACACCCATTCACACAGTGTAGACCAGCGAGGGCTTCAATGTCAGTACACCAGTTGACAGTGTAGAACAGCGGAGGGCTTCAATGTCAGTACACACGTTGACAGTGTAGACCAGCGGAGGGCTTCAATGTCAGTACACCCATTCACACAGTGTAGACCTGCAGTGGGCTTCAATGTCAGTACACCCATTCACAGTGTTGACCAGCAGAGGGCTTCAATGTCAATACACCCGTTCACTGTGTAGACCAGCGGAGGCCTTCAATGTCAGTACACCCATTCACACAGTGTAGACCAGCGGAGGGCTTCAATGTCAGTACACCAGTTCACAGTGTAGACCAGCGGAGTGCTTCAATGTCAGTACACCCATTCACAGTGTTGACCAGCGGAGGGCTTCAATGTCAGTACACCCGTTCACAGTGTAGACCAGCGGAGGGCTTCAATGTCAGTACACCCGTTCACAGTGTAGACCAGCGGAGGGCTTCAATGTCAGTACACCCGTTCACAGTGTAGACCAGCGGAGGGCTTCAATGTCAGTACACCCATTCACACAGTGTAGACCAGAGGAGGGCTTCAATGTCAGTACACCAGTTAACAGTGTAGACCAGCGGAGGGCTTCAATGTCAGTACACCCGTTGACAGTGTTGACCAGCGGAGGGCTTCAATGTCAGTACACCCGTTCACAGTGTAGACCAGCGGAGGGCTTCAATGTCAGTACACCCGTTCACAGTGTAGACCAGCGGAGGGCTTCAATGTCAGTACACCCGTTCACAGTGTAGACCAGCGGAGGGCTTCAATGTCAGTACACCCGTTGACAGTGTTGACCAGCGGAGGGCTTCAATGTCAGTACACCCATTCACAGTGTTGACCAGCGGAGGGCTTCAATGTCAGTACACCCGTTCACAGTGTAGACCAGCGGAGGGCTTCAATGTCAGTACACCCTTTCACAGTGTAGACCAGCGGAGGGCTTCAATGTCAGTACAACCGTTCACAGTGTAGACCAGCGGAGGGCTTCAATGTCAGTACACCCATTCACACAGTGTTGACCAGCGGAGGGCTTCAATGTCAGTACACCCGTTCGCAGTGTAGACCAGCGGAGGGCTTCAATGTCAGTACACCCGTTCACAGTGTAGACCATCGGAGGGCTTCAATGTCAGTACACCTGTTCACAGTGTAGACCAGTGGAGGGCTTCAATGTCAGTACACCCGTTCACAGTGTAGACCAGCGGAGGGCTTCAATGTCAGTACACCCGTTCGGAGTGTAGACCAGCAGAGGGTTTCAATGTCAGTACACCCGTTCACAGTGTAGACCAGCGGAGGGCTTCAATGTCAATACACCCGTTCACTGTGTAGACCAGCTGAGGGCTTCAATGTCAGTACACCCATTCACACAGTGTAGACCAGCGGAGGGCTTCAATGTCAGTACACCCGTTCACAGTGTAGACCAGCGGAGGGCTTCAATGTCAGTACACCCGTTCACAGTGTAGACCCGCGGAGGGCTTCAATGTCAGCACATCCGTTCACAGTGTAGACCAGCGGAGGGCTTCAATGTCAGTACACCCGTTCACAGTGCAGTCCAGCTGAGGGCTTCAATGTCAGTACCCCCATTGACAGTGTAGACCAGCGGAGGGCTTCAATATCAGTACACCCGTTCACAGTGTAGACCAGCGGAGGGCTTCAATGTCAGTACACCCGTTCACAGTGTAGACCAGCGGAGGGCTTCAATGTCAGTACACCCGTTCACAGTGTTGACCAGCGGACGGCTTCAATGTCAGTACACCCGTTCACAGAGTAGTCCAGCGGAGGGCTTCAATGTCAGTACACCCGTTCACAGTGTAGACCAGCGGAGGGCTTCAATGTCAGTACACCCATTCACACAGTGTAGACCAGCGGATGGCTTCAATGTCAGTACACCCATGCACACAGTGTTGACCAGCGGAGGGCTTCAATGTCAGTACACCCCTTCGCAGTGTAGACCAGCGGAGGGCTTCAATGTCAGTACCCCCATTCACAGTGTAGACCAGCGGAGGGCTTCAATGTCAGTACACCCGTTCACAGTGTAGACCAGCGGAGGCCTTCAATGTCAGTACACCCGTTCACATTGTAGACCAGCGGAGAGCTTCAATGTCTGTATACCCGTTCACAGTGTAGACCAGCGGAGGGCTTCAATGTCAGTACACCCGTTCACAGTGTAGACCAGCGGAGGGCTTCAATGTCAGTACACCCGTTCACAGTGTTGACCAGCGGAGGGCTTCAATGTCAGTACACCCGTTCACAGTGTAGTCCAGCGGAGGGCTTCAATGTCAGTAGACCCATTCACAGTGTAGACCAGCAGAGCGCTTCAATGTCAGTACACCCGTTCACAGTGTAGACCAGCGGAGGGCTTCAATGTCAGTACACCCGTTCACAGTGTAGACCAGCGGAGGGCTCCAATGTCAGTACACCCATTCACACAGTGTAGACCAGCGAGGGCTTCAATGTCAGTACACCAGTTGACAGTGTAGAACAGCGGAGGGCTTCAATGTCAGTACACACGTTGACAGTGTAGACCAGCGGAGGGCTTCAATGTCAGTACACCCATTCACACAGTGTAGACCAGCAGTGGGCTTCAATGTCAGTACACCCATTCACAGTGTTGACCAGCAGAGGGCTTCAATGTCAATACACCCGTTCACTGTGTAGACCAGCGGAGGCCTTCAATGTCAGTACACCCATTCACACAGTGTAGACCAGCGGAGGGCTTCAATGTCAGTACACCAGTTAACAGTGTAGACCAGCGGAGGGCTTCAAAGTCAGTACACCCATTCACAGTGTTGACCAGCGGAGGGCTTCAATGTCAGTACACCCGTTCACAGTGTAGACCAGCGGAGGGCTTCAATGTCAGTACACCCGTTCACAGTGTAGACCAGCGGAGGGCTTCAATGTCAGTACACCCGTTCACAGTGTAGACCAGCGGAGGGCTTCAATGTCAGTACACCCATTCACACAGTGTAGACCAGCGGAGGGCTTCAATGTCAGTACACCAGTTAACAGTGTAGACCAGCGGAGGGCTTCAATGTCAGTACACCCGTTGACAGTGTTGACCAGCGGAGGGCTTCAATGTCAGTACACCCGTTCACAGTGTAGACCAGCGGAGGGCTTCAATGTCAGTACACCCGTTCACAGTGTAGACCAGCGGAGGGCTTCAATGTCAGTACACCAGTTCACAGTGTAGACCAGCGGAGGGCTTCAATGTCAGTACACCCGTTGACAGTGTTGACCAGCGGAGGGCTTCAATGTCAGTACACCCATTCACAGTGTTGACCAGCGGAGGGCTTCAATGTCAGTACACCCGTTCACAGTGTAGACCAGCGGAGGGCTTCAATGTCAGTACACCCGTTCACAGTGTAGACCAGCGGAGGGCTTCAATGTCAGTACAACCGTTCACAGTGTAGACCAGCGGAGGGCTTCTTTGTCAGTACACCCATTCACACAGTGTTGACCAGCGGAGGGCTTCAATGTCAGTACACCCGTTCGCAGTGTAGACCAGCGGAGGGCTTCAATGTCAGTACACCCGTTCACAGTGTAGACCATCGGAGGGCTTCAATGTCAGTACACATGTTCACAGTGTAGACCAGTGGAGGGCTTCAATGTCAGTACAGCCGTTCACAGTGTAGACCAGCGGAGGGCTTCAATGTCAGTACACCCGTTCGGAGTGTAGACCAGCAGAGGGTTTCAATGTCAGTACACCCGTTCACAGTGTAGACCAGCGGAGGGCTTCAATGTCAATACACCCGTTCACTGTGTAGACCAGCTGAGGGCTTCAATGTCAGTACACCCATTCACACAGTGTAGACCAGCGGAGGGCTTCAATGTCAGTACACCCGTTCACAGTGTAGACCAGCGGAGGGCTTCAATGTCAGTACACCCATTCACAGTGTTGACCAGCGGAGGGCTTCAATGTCAGTACACCCGTTCACAGTGTAGACCAGCGGAGGGCTTCAATGTGAGTACACCCGTTCACAGTGTAGACCAGCGGAGGGCTTCAATGTCAGTACACCCGTTCACAGTGTATACCAGCGGAGGGGTTCAATGTCAGTACACCCATTCACACAGTGTTGACCAGCGGAGGGCTTCAATGTCAATACACCCGTTCGCAGTGTAGACCGGCGGAGGGCTTCAATGTCAGTACACCCGTTCACAGAGTAGACCAGCGGAGGGCTTCAATGTCAGTACACCCGTTCACAGTGTAGACCAGCGGAGGGCTTCAATGTCAGTACACCAGTTCACAGTGTAGACCAGCGGAGGGCTTCAATGTCAGTACACCCGTTCACAGTGTAGACCAGCGGAGGGCTTCAATGTCTGTACACCCGTTCACAGTGTAGACCAGCGGAGGGCTTCAATGTCAGTACACCATTCACACGGTGTACACCAGCGGTGGGCTTCAATGTCAGTACACCCGTTCACAGTGTAGACCAGCGGAGGGCTTCAATGTCAGTACACCCATTCACACAGTGTAGACCAGCAGAGGGCTTCAATATCAGTACACCCATTCACAGTGTTGACCAGCAGAGGGCTTCAATGTCAATACACCCGTTCACAGTGTAGACCAGCTGAGGTCTTCAATGTCAGTACACCCATTAACACAGTGTAGACCAGCGGAGGGCTTCAATGTCAGTACACCCGTTCACAGTGTAGACCAGCGTAGGGATTCAATGTCAGTACACCCGTTCACAGTGTTGACCAGCGGAGGGCTTCAATGTCAGTACACCCGTTCACAGTGTAGACCAGCGGACGGCTTCAATGTCAGTACACCCGTTCACAGTGTAGACCAGCGGAGGGCTTCAATGTCAGTACACCCGTTCACAGTGTTGACAAGCGGAGGGCTTCAATGTCAGTACACCCGTTCACAGTGTAGACCAGCGGAGGGCTTCAATGTCAGTACATCCATTCACACAGTGTAGACCAGCGGAGGGCTTCAATGTCAGTACATCCATTCACACAGTGTAGACCAGCAGAGGGCTTCAATGTCAGTTCACCCGTTCACAGTGTTGACCAGCAGAGGGCTTCAATGTCAATAAACCCGTTCATAGTGTAGACCAGCGGAGGGCTTCAATGTCAGTACACCAGTTCACAGTGTAGACCAGCGGAGGGCTTCAAATGCAGTACACCCGTTCACAGTGTAGACCAGCAGAGGGCTTCAATGTCAGTACACCCATTCACAGTGTAGACCAGCGGAGGGCTTCAATGTCAGTACACCCGTTCACACAGTGTAGACCAGCGGAGGGCTTCAATGTCAGTACAACCGTTCACACAGTGTAGACCAGCGGAGGGCTTCAATGTCAATACACCCGTTCACACAGTATAGACCAGCGGAGGGCATCAATGTCAGTACACCCGTTCACAGTGTAGACCTGCAGAGGGCTTCAATGTCAGTACACCCATTCACAGTGTAGACCAGCGGAGGGCTTCAAAAGCAGTACACCCGTTCACACAGTGCAGACCAGCGGAGGGCTTCAATGTCAGTACACTCGTTCACACAGTGTTGACCAGCGGAGGGCTTCAATGTCAGTACACCCGTTCACACAGTGCAGACCAACAGAGGGCTTCAATGTCAGTACACCCGTTCACACAGTGCAGACCAGCAGAGGGCTTCAATGTCAGTACACCCGTTCACAGTGTTGACCAGCGGAGGGCTTCAATGTCAGTACACCCGTTCACAGTGTAGACCAGCGGAGGGCTTCAATGTCAGTACACCCGTTCACAGTGTAGACCAGCGGAGGGCTTCAATGTCAGTACACCCGTTCACAGTGTAGACCAGCTGAGGGCTTCAATGTCAGTACAGCCATTCACAGTGTAGACCAGCGGAGGGCTTCAATGTCAGTACACCCGTTCACAGTGTAGACCTGCGGAGGGCTTCAATGTCAGTACACCCGTTCACAGTGTAACCAGCGGAGGGCTTCAATGTCAGTACACCCGTTCACAGTGTTGACCAGCGGACGGCTTCAATGTCAGTACACCCGTTCACAGAGTAGTCCAGCGGAGGGCTTCAATGTCAGTACACCCGTTCACAGTGTAGACCAACGGAGGGCTTCAATGTCAGTACACCCATTCACACAGTGTAGACCAGCGGATGGCTTCAATGTCAGTACACCCATGCACACAGTGTTGACCAGCGGAGGGCTTCAATGTCAGTACACCCCTTCGCAGTGTAGACCAGCGGAGGGCTTCAATGTCAGTACCCCCATTCACAGTGTAGACCAGCGGAGGGCTTCAATGTCAGTACACCCGTTCACAGTGTAGACCAGCGGAGGCCTTCAATGTCAGTACACCCGTTCACATTGTAGACCAGCGGAGAGCTTCAATGTCTGTATACCCGTTCACAGTGTAGACCAGCGGAGGGCTTCAATGTCAGTACACCCGTTCACAGTGTAGACCAGCGGAGGGCTTCAATGTCAGTACACCCGTTCACAGTGTTGACCAGCGGAGGGCTTCAATGTCAGTACACCCGTTCACAGTGTAGTCCAGCGGAGGGCTTCAATGTCAGTACACCCATTCACAGTGTAGACCAGCAGAGCGCTTCAATGTCAGTACACCCGTTCACAGTGTAGACCAGCGGAGGGCTTCAATGTCAGTACACCCGTTCACAGTGTAGACCAGCGGAGGGCTTCAATGTCAGTACACCCATTCACACAGTGTAGACCAGCGAGGGCTTCAATGTCAGTACACCAGTTGACAGTGTAGAACAGCGGAGGGCTTCAATGTCAGTACACACGTTGACAGTGTAGACCAGCGGAGGGCTTCAATGTCAGTACACCCATTCACACAGTGTAGACCAGCAGTGGGCTTCAATGTCAGTACACCCATTCACAGTGTTGACCAGCAGAGGGCTTCAATGTCAATACACCCGTTCACTGTGTAGACCAGCTGAGGCCTTCAATGTCAGTACACCCATTCACACAGTGTAGACCAGCGGAGGGCTTCAATGTCAGTACACCAGTTCACAGTGTAGACCAGCGGAGGGCTTCAATGTCAGTACACCCATTCACAGTGTTGACCAGCGGAGGGCTTCAATGTCAGTACACCCGTTCACAGTGTAGACCAGCGGAGGGCTTCAATGCCAGTACACCCGTTCACAGTGTAGACCAGCGGAGGGCTTCAATGTCAGTACACCCGTTCACAGTGTAGACCAGCGGAGGGCTTCAATGTCAGTACACCCATTCACACAGTGTAGACCAGCGGAGGGCTTCAATGTCAGTACACCCATTCACACAGTGTAGACCAGCGGAGGGCTTCAATGTCAGTACACCAGTTAACAGTGTAGACCAGCGGAGGGCTTCAATGTCAGTACACCCGTTCACAGTGTAGACCAGCGGAGGGCTTCAATGTCAGTACACCCGTTCACAGTGTAGACCAGCGGAGGGCTTCAATGTCAGTACACCCGTTCACAGTGTAGACCAGCGGAGGGCTTCAATGTCAGTACACCCGTTGACAGTGTTGACCAGCGGAGGGCTTCAATGTCAGTACACCCATTCACAGTGTTGACCAGCGGAGGTCTTCAATGTCAGTACACCCGTTCACAGTGTAGACCAGCGGAGGGCTTCAATGTCAGTACACCCGTTCACAGTGTAGACCAGCGGAGGGCTTCAATGTCAGTACAACCGTTCACAGTGTAGACCAGCGGAGGGCTTCAATGTCAGTACACCCATTCACACAGTGTTGACCAGCGGAGGGCTTCAATGTCAGTACACCCGTTCGCAGTGTAGACCAGCGGAGGGCTTCAATGTCAGTACACCCGTTCACAGTGTAGACCATCGGAGGGCTTCAATGTCAGTACACCTGTTCACAGTGTAGACCAGTGGAGGGCTTCAATGTCAGTACACCCGTTCACAGTGTAGACCAGCGGAGGGCTTCAATGTCAGTACACCCGTTCGGAGTGTAGACCAGCAGAGGGTTTCAATGTCAGTACACCCGTTCACAGTGTAGACCAGCGGAGGGCTTCAATGTCAATACACCCGTTCACTGTGTAGACCAGCTGAGGGCTTCAATGTCAGTACACCCATTCACACAGTGTAGACCAGCGGAGGGCTTCAATGTCAGTACACCCGTTCACAGTGTAGACCAGCGGAGGGCTTCAATGTCAGTACACCCATTCACAGTGTTGACCAGCGGAGGGCTTCAATGTCAGTACACCCGTTCACAGTGTAGACCAGCGGAGGGCTTCAATGTGAGTACACCCGTTCACAGTGTAGACCAGCGGAGGGCTTCAATGTCAGTACACCCGTTCACAGTGTATACCAGCGGAGGGGTTCAATGTCAGTACACCCATTCACACAGTGTTGACCAGCGGAGGGCTTCAATGTCAGTACACCCGTTCGCAGTGTAGACCGGCGGAGGGCTTCAATGTCAGTACACCCGTTCACAGAGTAGACCAGCGGAGGGCTTCAATGTCAGTACACCCGTTCACAGTGTAGACCAGCGGAGGGCTTCAATGTCAGTACACCAGTTCACAGTGTAGACCAGCGGAGGGCTTCAATGTCAGTACACCCGTTCACAGTGTAGACCAGCGGAGGGCTTCAATATCAGTACACCCGTTCACAGTGTAGACCAGCGGAGGGCTTCAAAGTCAGTACACCCATTCACACAGTGTTGACCAGCGGAGGGCTTCAATGTCAGTACACCCGTTCACAGTGTAGACCAGCGGAGGGCTTCAATGTCAGTACACCCATTCACAGTGTAGACCAGCCGAGGGCTTCAATGTCAGTACACCCGTTCACAGTGTAGACCAGCGGAGGGCTTCAATGTCAGTACACCCGTTCACAGTTTAGACCAGCGGAAGGCTTCAATGTCAGTACACCCATTCACACAGTGTAGACCAGCAGAGGGCTTCAATGTCAGTACACCAGTTCACAGTGTAGACCAGCGGAGGGCTTCAATGTCAGTACACCCATTCACACAGTGTAGACCAGCGGAGGGCTTCAATGTCAGTACACCCGTTCACAGTGTAGACCAGCGGATGGCTTCAATGTCAGTACACCCGTTGACAGTGTTGACCAGCGGAGGGCTTCAATGTCAGTACACCCATTCACACAGTGTAGACCAGCAGTGGGCTTCAATGTCAGTACACCCATTCACAGTGTTGACCAGCAGAGGGCTTCAATGTCAATACACCCGTTCACTGTGTAGACCAGCTGAGGGCTTCAATGTCAGTACACCCATTCACACAGTGTAGACCAGCGGAAGGCTTCAATGTCAGTACACCCGTTCACAGTGTAGAAAAGCGGAGGGCTTCAATGTCAGTACACCCATTCACAGTGTTGACCAGCGGAGGGCTTCAATGTCAGTACACCCGTTCACAGTGTAGACCAGCGGAGGGCTTCAATGTCAGTACACCCGTTCACAGTGTAGACCAGCGGAGGGCTTCGATGTCAATACACCCGTTCACTGTGTAGACCAGCTGAGGGCTTCCATGTCAGTACACCCATTCACACAGTGTAGACCAGCGGAGGGCTTCAATGTCAGTACACCCGTTCACAGTGTAGACCAGCGGAGGGCTTCAATGTCAGTACACCCATTCACAGTGTTGACCAGCGGAGGGCTTCAATGTCAGTACACCCGTTCACAGTGTAGACCAGCGGAGGGCTTCAATGTCAGTACACCCGTTCACAGTGTAGACCAGCGGAGGGCTTCAATGTCAGTACACCCGTTCACAGTGTATACCAGCGGAGGGGTTCAATGTCAGTACACCCATTCACACAGTGTAGACCAGCAGAGGGCTTCAATGTCAGTACACCAGTTCACAGTGTAGACCAGCGGAGGGCTTCAATGTCAGTACACCCATTCACACAGTGTAGACCAGCGGAGGGCTTCAATGTCAGTACACCCGTTCACAGTGTAGACCAGCGGATGGCTTCAATGTCAGTACACCCGTTGACAGTGTTGACCAGCGGAGGGCTTCAATGTCAGTACACCCATTCACACAGTGTAGACCAGCAGTGGGCTTCAATGTCAGTACACCCATTCACAGTGTTGACCAGCAGAGGGCTTCAATGTCAATACACCCGTTCACTGTGTAGACCAGCTGAGGGCTTCAATGTCAGTACACCCATTCACACAGTGTAGACCAGCGGAAGGCTTCAATGTCAGTACACCCGTTCACAGTGTAGAAAAGCGGAGGGCTTCAATGTCAGTACACCCATTCACAGTGTTGACCAGCGGAGGGCTTCAATGTCAGTACACCCGTTCACAGTGTAGACCAGCGGAGGGCTTCAATGTCAGTACACCCGTTCACAGTGTAGACCAGCGGAGGGCTTCGATGTCAATACACCCGTTCACTGTGTAGACCAGCTGAGGGCTTCCATGTCAGTACACCCATTCACATAGTGTAGACCAGCGGAGGGCTTCAATGTCAGTACACCCGTTCACAGTGTAGACCAGCGGAGGGCTTCAATGTCAGTACACCCATTCACAGTGTTGACCAGCGGAGGGCTTCAATGTCAGTACACCCGTTCACAGTGTAGACCAGCGGAGGGCTTCAATGTCAGTACACCCGTTCACAGTGTAGACCAGCGGAGGGCTTCAATGTCAGTACACCCGTTCACAGTGTATACCAGCGGAGGGGTTCAATGTCAGTACACCCATTCACACAGTGTTGACCAGCGGAGGGCTTCAATGTCAGTACACCCGTTCGCAGTGTAGACCGGCGGAGGGCTTCAATGTCAGTACACCCGTTCACAGAGTAGACCATCGGAGGGCTTCAATGTCAGTACACCCGTTCACAGTGTAGACCAGCGGAGGGCTTCAATGTCAGTACACCAGTTCACAGTGTAGACCAGCGGAGGGCTTCAATGTCAGTACACCCGTTCACAGTGTGGACCAGCGGAGGGCTTCAATATCAGTACACCCGTTCACAGTGTAGACCAGCGGAGGGCTTCAATGTCAGTACACCCATTCACACAGTGTTGACCAGCGGAGGGCTTCAATGTCAGTACACCCGTTCACAGTGTAGACCAGCGGAGGGCTTCATTGTCAGTACACCCATTCACAGTGTAGACCAGCCGAGGGCTTCAATGTCAGTACACCCGTTCACAGTGTAGACCAGCGGAGGGCTTCAATGTCAGTACACCCGTTCACAGTTTAGACCAGCGGAAGGCTTCAATGTCAGTACACCCAGTCACACAGTGTAGACCAGCAGAGGGCTTCAATGTCAGTACACCAGTTCACAGTGTAGACCAGCGGAGGGCTTCAATGTCAGTACACCCATTCACACAGTGTAGACCAGCGGAGGGCTTCAATGTCAGTACACCCGTTCACAGTGTAGACCAGCGGATGGCTTCAATGTCAGTACACCCGTTGACAGTGTTGACCAGCGGAGGGCTTCAATGTCAGTACACCCATTCACACAGTGTAGACCAGCAGTGGGCTTCAATGTCAGTACACGCATTCACAGTGTTGACCAGCAGAGGGCTTCAATGTCAATACACCCGTTCACTGTGTAGACCAGCTGAGGGCTTCAATGTCAGTACACCCATTCACACAGTGTAGACCAGCGGAAGGCTTCAATGTCAGTACACCCGTTCACAGTGTAGAAAAGCGGAGGGCTTCAATGTCAGTACACCCATTCACAGTGTTGAACAGCGGAGGGCTTCAATGTCAGTACACCCGTTCACAGTGTAGACCAGCGGAGGGCTTCAATGTCAGTACACCCGTTCACAGTGTAGACCAGCGGAGGGCTTCAATGTCAGTACACCCGTTCACAGTGTAGACCAGCGGAGGGCTTCAATGTCAGTACACCCATTCACACAGTGTAGAGAGCGGAGGGCTTCAATGTCAGTACACCAGTTAACAGTGTAGACCAGCGGAGGGCTTCAATGTCAGTACACCCGTTGCCAGTGTTGACCAGCGGAGGGCTTCAATGTCAGTACACCCATTCACACAGTGTAGACCAGCAGTGGGCTTCAATGTCAGTACACCCATTCACAGTGTTGACCAGCAGAGGGCTTCAATGTCAATACACCCGTTCACTGTGTAGACCAGCTCAGGGCTTCAATGTCAGTACACCCATTCACACAGTGTAGAGCAGCGGAGGGCTTCAATGTCAGTACACCCTTTCACAGTGTAGACCAGCGGAGGGCTTCAATGTCAGTACACCCATTCACAGTGTTGACCAGCGGAGGGCTTCAATGTCAGTACACCCGTTCACAGTGTAGACCAGCGGAGGGCTTCAATGTCAGTACACCCGTTCACAGTGTAGACCAGCGGAGGGCTTCAATGTCAGTACAACCGTTCACAGTGTAGACCAGCGGAGGGCTTCAATGTCAGTACACCCATTCACACAGTGTTGACCAGCGGAGGGCTTCAATGTCAGTACACCCGTTCGCAGTGTAGACCAGCGGAGGGCTTCAATGTCAGTACACCCGTTCACAGTGTAGACCATCGGAGTGCTTCAATGTCAGTACACCCGTTCACAGTGTAGACCAGTGGAGGGCTTCAATGTCAGTACACCCGTTCACAGTGTAGACCATCGGAGGGCTTCAATGTCAGTACACCCGTTCACAGTGTAGACCATCGGAGGGCTTCAATGTCAGTACACCCGTTCGGAGTGTAGACCAGCAGAGGGCTTCAATGTCAGTACACCCGTTCACAGTGTAGACCAGCGGAGGGCTTCAATGTCAATACACCCGTTCACTGTGTAGACCAGCTGAGGGCTTCAATGTCAGTACACCCATTCACACAGTGTAGACCAGCGGAGGGCTTCAATGTCAGTACACCCGTTCACAGTGTAGACCAGCGGAGGGCTTCAATGTCAGTACACCCATTCACAGTGTTGACCAGCAGAGGGCTTCAATGTCAGTACTCCCGTTCACAGTGTAGACCAGCGGAGGGCTTCAATGTCAGTACACCCGTTCACAGTGTAGACCAGCGGAGGGCTTCAATGTCAGTACACCCGTTCACAGTGTAGTCCAGCGGAGGGCTTCAATGTCAGTACACCCATTCACAGTGTAGACCAGCAGAGGGCTTCAATGTCAGTACACCCGTTCACAGTGTAGACCAGCGGAGGGCTTCAATGTCAGTACACCCGTTCACAGTCTAGACCAGCGGAGGGCTTCAATGTCAGTACACCCATTCACACAGTGTAGACCAGCAGAGGGCTTCAATGTCACTACACCCGTTCACAGTGTAGACCAGCGGAGGGCTTCAATGTCAGTACACCCATTCACACAGTGTAGACCAGCGAGGGCTTCAATGTCAGTACACCAGTTGACAGTGTAGACCAGCGGAGGGCTTCAATGTCAGTACACACGTTGACAGTGTAGACCAGCGGAGGGCTTCAATGTCAGTACACCCATTCACACAGTGTAGACCAGCAGTGGGCTTCAATGTCAGTACACCCATTCACAGTGTTGACCAGCAGAGGGCTTCAATGTCAATACACCCGTTCACTGTGTAGACCAGCTGAGGGCTTTAATGTCAGTACCACCATTCACACAGTGTAGACCAGCGGAGGGCTTCAATATCAGTACACCCGTTCACAGTGTAGACCAGCGGAGGGCTTCAATGTCAGTACACCCATTCACAGTGTTGACCAGCGGCGGGCTTCAATGTCAGTACACCCGTTCACAGTGTAGACCAGCGGAGGGCTTCAATGTCAGTACACCCGTTCACAGTGTAGACCAGCGGAGGGCTTCAATGTCAGTACACCCGTTCACAGTGTAGACCAGCGGAGGGCTTCAATGTCAGTACACCCATTCACACAGTGTAGAGAGCGGAGGGCTTCAATGTCAGTACACCAGTTAACAGTGTAGACCAGCGGTGGGCTTCAATGTCAGTACACCCGTTGACAGTGTTGACCAGCGGAGGGCTTCAATGTCAGTACACCCATTCACAGTGTTGACCAGCGGAGGGCTTCAATGTCAGTACACCCGTTCACAGTGTAGACCAGCGGAGGGCTTCAATGTCAGTACACCCGTTCACAGTGTAGACCAGCGGAGGGCTTCAATGTCAGTACACCCGTTCACAGTGTAGACCAGTGGAGGGCTTCAATGTCAGTACACCCGTTCACAGTGTAGACCAGCGGAGGGCTTCAATGTCAGTACACCCGTTCAGAGTGTAGACCAGCAGAGGGCTTCAATGTCACTACACCCGTTCACAGTGTAGACCAGCGGAGGGCTTCAATGTCAGTACACCCATTCACACAGTGTAGACCAGCGAGGGCTTCAATGTCAGTACACCAGTTGACAGTGTAGACCAGCGGAGGGCTTCAATGTCAGTACACACGTTGACAGTGTAGACCAGCGGAGGGCTTTAATGTCAGTACACCCATTCACACAGTGTAGACCAGCGGAGGGCTTCAATATCAGTACACCCGTTCACAGTGTAGACCAGCGGAGGGCTTCAATGTCAGTACACCCATTCACAGTGTTGACCAGCGGCGGGCTTCAATGTCAGTACACCCGTTCACAGTGTAGACCAGCGGAGGGCTTCAATGTCAGTACACCCGTTCACAGTGTAGACCAGCGGAGGGCTTCAATGTCAGTACACCCGTTCACAGTGTAGACCAGCGGAGGGCTTCAATGTCAGTACACCCATTCACACAGTGTAGAGAGCGGAGGGCTTCAATGTCAGTACACCAGTTAACAGTGTAGACCAGCGGTGGGCTTCAATGTCAGTACACCCGTTGACAGTGTTGACCAGCGGAGGGCTTCAATGTCAGTACACCCATTCACACAGTGTAGACCAGCAGTGGGCTTCAATGTCAGTACACCCATTCACAGTGTTGACCTGCAGAGGGCTTCAATGTCAATACACCCGTTCACTGTGTAGACCAGCTCAGGGCTTCAATGTCAGTACACCCATTCACACAGTGTAGACCAGCGGAGGGCTTCAATGTCAGTACACCCGTTCACAGTGTAGACCAGCGGAGGGCTTCAATGTCAGTACACCCATTCACAGTGTTGACCAGCGGAGGGCTTCAATGTCAGTACACCCGTTCACATTGTAGACCAGCGGAGGGCTTCAATGTCAGTACACCAGTTCACAGTGTAGACCAGCGGAGGGCTTCAATGTCAGTACAACCGTTCACAGTGTAGACCAGCGGAGGGCTTCAATGTCAGTACACCCATTCACACAGTGTTGACCAGCGGAGGGCTTCAATGTCAGTACACCCGTTCGCAGTGTAGACCAGCGGAGGGCTTCAATGTCAGTACACCCGTTCACAGTGTAGACCATCGGAGGGCTTCAATGTCAGTACACCCGTTCAC
Source organism: Hypanus sabinus (assembly GCF_030144855.1). Taxonomy (NCBI): domain Eukaryota; kingdom Metazoa; phylum Chordata; class Chondrichthyes; order Myliobatiformes; family Dasyatidae; genus Hypanus; species Hypanus sabinus. The sequence continues at coordinate 328,240 of NW_026779024.1, forward strand.
AGTGTAGACCAGTGGAGGGCTTCAATGTCAGTACACCCGTTCACAGTGTAGACCATCGGAGGGCTTCAATGTCAGTACACCCGTTCGGAGTGTAGACCAGCAGAGGGCTTCAATGTCAGTACACCCGTTCACAGTGTAGACCAGCGGAGGGCTTCAATGTCAATACACCCGTTCACTGTGTAGACCAGCTGAGGGCTTCAATGTCAGTACACCCATTCACACAGTGTAGACCAGCGGAGGGCTTCAATGTCAGTACACCCGTTGACAGTGTAGACCAGCGGAGGGCTTCAATGTCAGTACACCCATTCACAGTGTTGACCAGCGGAGGGCTTCAATGTCAGTACACCCGTTCACAGTGTAGACCAGCGGAGGGCTTCAATGTCAGTACACCCGTTCACAGTGTATACCAGCGGAGGGCTTCAATGTCAGTACACCCATGCACACAGTGTTGACCAGCGGAGGGCTTCAATGTCAGTACACCCGTTCGCAGTGTAGACCAGCGGAGGGCTTCAATGTCAGTACACCCATTCACAGTGTAGACCAGCGGAGGGCTTCAATGTCAGTACACCCGTTCACAGTGTAGACCAGCGGAGGCCTTCAATGTCAGTACACCCGTTCACATTGTAGACCAGCGGAGAGCTTCAATGTCTGTACACCCGTTCACAGTGTAGACCAGCGGAGGGCTTCAATGTCAGTACACCCGTTCACAGTGTAGACCAGCGGAGGGCTTCAATGTCAGTACACCCGTTCACAGTGTTGACCAGCGGAGGGCTTCAATGTCAGTACACCCGTTCACAGTGTAGTCCAGCGGAGGGCTTCAATGTCAGTACACCCATTCACAGTGTAGACCAGCAGAGGGCTTCAATGTCAGTACACCCGTTCACAGTGTAGACCAGCGGAGGGCTTCAATGTCAGTACACCCGTTCACAGTGTAGACCAGCGGAGGGCTTCAATGTCAGTACACCCATTCACACAATGTAGACCAACAGAGGGCTTCAATGTCAGTACACCCGTTCACAGTGTAGACCAGCGGAGGGCTTCAATGTCAGTACACACGTTGACATTGTAGACCAGCGGAGGGCTTCAATGTCAGTACACCCGTTCACAGTGTAGACCAGCGGAGGGCTTCAATGTCAGTACACCCATTCACACAGAGTAGACCAGCGAGGGCTTCAATGTCAGTACACCAGTTGACAGTGTAGACCAGCGGAGGGCTTCAATGTCAGTACACACGTTGACATTGTAGACCAGCGGAGGGCTTCAATGTCAGTACACCCGTTCACAGTGTATACCAGCGGAGGGCTTCAATGTCAGTACACCCATTCACACAGTGTTGACCAGCGGAGGGCTTCAATGTCAGTACACCCGTTCGCAGTGTAGACCGGCGGAGGGCTTCAATGTCAGTATTCCCGTTCACAGTGTAGACCAGCGGAGGGCTTCAATGTCAGTACACCCGTTCACAGTGTAGACCAGCGGAGGGCTTCAATGTCAGTACACCAGTTCACAGTGTAGACCAGCGGAGGTCTTCAATGTCAGTACACCCGTTCAGAGTGTAGACCAGCAGAGGGCTTCAATGTCAGTACACCCGTTCACAGTGTAGACCAGCGGAGGGCTTCAATGTCAGTAAACCCGTTCACAGTGTAGACCAGCGGAGGGCTTCAATATCAGTACACCCGTTCACAGTGTAGACCAGCGGAGGGCTTCAATGTCAGTACACCCGTTCACAGTGTAGACCAGCGGAGGGCTTCAATGTCAGTACACCCGTTCACAGTGTAGACCGGCGGAGGGCTTCAATATCAGTACACCCGTTCACAGTGTAGACCAGCAGAGGGCTTCAATGTCAGTACACCCATTCACACAGTGTTGACCAGCGAAGGGCTTCAATGTCAGTACACCCGTTCACTGTGTAGACCAGCGGAAGGCTTCAATGTCAGTACACCCATTCACAGTGTAGACCAGCCGAGGGCTTCAATGTCAGTACACCCGTTCACAGTGTAGACCAGCGGAGGGCTTCAATGTCAGTACACCCGTTCACACAGTGTAGACAAGCGGAGGGCTTCAATGTCAGTACACCCGTTCACAGTGTAGACCAGCAGAGGGCTTCAATATCAGTACACCCGTTCACAGTGTAGACCAGCAGAGGGCTTCAATGTCAGTACACCCGTTGACAGTGTTGACCAGCGGAGGGCTTCAATGTCAGTACACCCATTCACACAGTGTAGACCAGCAGTGGGCTTCAATGTCAGTACACCCATTCACAGTGTTGACCAGCAGAGGGCTTCAATGTCAATACACCCGATCACGGTGTAGACCAGCTCAGGGCTTCAATGTCAGTACACCCATTCACACAGTGTAGACCAGCGGAGGGCTTCAATGTCAGTACACCCGTTCACAGTGTTGACCAGCGGAGGGCTTCAATGTCAGTACACCCGTTCACAGTGTAGACCAGCGGAGGGCTTCAATGTCAGTACACCCGTTCACAGTGTAGACCAGCGGAGGGCTTCAATGTCAGTACAACCGTTCACAGTGTAGACCAGCGGAGGGCTTCAATGTCAGTACACCCATTCACACAGTGTTGACCAGCGGAGGGCTTCAATGTCAGTACACCTGTTCGCAGTGTAGACCAGCGGAGGGCTTCAATGTCAGTTCACCCGTTCACAGTGTATACCATCGGAGGGCTTCAATGTCAGTACACCCGTTCACAGTGTAGACCAGTGGAGGGCTTCAATGTCAGTACACCCGTTCACAGTGTAGACCATCGGAGGGCTTCAATGTCAGTACACCCGTTCGGAGTGTAGACCAGCAGAGGGCTTCAATGTCAGTACACCCGTTCACAGTGTAGACCAGCGGAGGGCTTCAATGTCAATACACCCGTTCACTGTGTAGACCAGCTGAGGGCTTCAATGTTAGTACACCCATTCACACAGTGTAGACCAGCGGAGGGCTTCAATGTCAGTACACCCGTTCACAGTGTAGACCAGCGGAGGGCTTCAATGTCAGTATACCCATTCACAGTGTTGACAAGCGGAGGGCTTCAATGTCAGTACACCCGTTCACAGTGTAGACCAGCGGAGGGCTTCAATGTCAGTACACCCGTTCACAGTGTAGACCAGCGGAGGGCTTCAATGTCAGTACACCCGTTCACAGTGTATACCAGCGGAGGGCTTCAATGTCAGTACACCCATGCACACAGTGTTGACCAGCGGAGGGCTTCAATGTCAGTACACCCGTTCACAGTGTAGACCATCGGAGGGCTTCAATGTCAGTACACCCGTTCACAGTGTAGACCAGTGGAGGGCTTCAATGTCAGTACACCCGTTCACAGTGAAAACCATCGGAGGGCTTCAATGTCAGTACACCCGTTCGGAGTGTAGACCAGCAGAGGGCATCAATGTCAGTACACCCGTTCACAGTGTAGACCAGCGGAGGGCTTCAATGTCAATACACCCGTTCACTGTGTAGACCAGCTGAGGGCTTCAATGTCAGTACACCCATTCACACAGTGTAGACCAGCGGAGGGCTTCAATGTCAGTACACCCGTTCACAGTGTAGACCAGCGGAGGGCTTCAATGTCAGTACACCCATTCACAGTGTTGACCAGCGGAGGGCTTCAATATCAGTACACCCGTTCACAGTGTAGACCAGCGGAGGGCTTCAATGTCAGTACACCCGTTCACAGTGTAGACCAGCGGAGGGCTTCAATGTCAGTACACCCGTTCACAGTGTAGTCCAGCGGAGGGCTTCAATGTCAGTACACCCGTTCACAGTGTAGACCAGCGGAGGGCTTCAATGTCAGTACACCAGTTCACAGTGTAGACCAGCGGAGGTCTTCAATGTCAGTACACCCGTTCAGAGTGTAGACCAGCAGAGGGCTTCAATGTCAGTACACCCGTTCACAGTGTAGACCAGCGGAGGGCTTCAATGTCAGTAAACCCGTTCACAGTGTAGACCAGCGGAGGGCTTCAATATCAGTACACCCGTTCACAGTGTAGACCAGCGTAGGGCTTCAATGTCAGTACACCCGTTCACAGTGTAGACCAGCGGAGGGCTTCAATGTCAGTACACCCGTTCACAGTGTAGACCGGCGGAGGGCTTCAATATCAGTACACCCGTTCACAGTGTAGACCAGCGGAGGGCTTCAATGTCAGTACACCCATTCACACAGTGTTGACCAGCGGAGGGCTTCAATGTCAGTACACCCGTTCACTGTGTAGACCAGCGGAAGGCTTCAATGTCAGTACACCCATTCACAGTGTAGACCAGCCGAGGGCTTCAATGTCAGTACACCCGTTCACAGTGTAGACCAGCGGAGGGCTTCAATGTCAGTACACCCGTTCACACAGTGTAGACAAGCGGAGGGCTTCAATGTCAGTACACCCGTTCACAGTGTAGACCAGCAGAGGGCTTCAATATCAGTACACCCGTTCACAGTGTAGACCAGCAGAGGGCTTCAATGTCAGTACACCCGTTGACAGTGTTGACCAGCGGAGGGCTTCAATGTCAGTACACCCATTCACACAGTGTAGACCAGCAGTGGGCTTCAATGTCAGTACACCCATTCACAGTGTTGACCAGCAGAGGGCTTCAATGTCAATACACCCGATCACGGTGTAGACCAGCTCAGGGCTTCAATGTCAGTACACCCATTCACACAGTGTAGACCAGCGGAGGGCTTCAATGTCAGTACACCCGTTCACAGTGTAGACCAGCGGAGGGCGTCAATGTCAGCACACCCATTCACAGTGTTGACCAGCGGAGGGCTTCAATGTCAGTACACCCGTTCACAGTGTAGACCAGCGGAGGGCTTCAATGTCAGTACACCCGTTCACAGTGTAGACCAGCGGAGGGCTTCAATGTCAGTACAACCGTTCACAGTGTAGACCAGCGGAGGGCTTCAATGTCAGTACACCCATTCACACAGTGTTGACCAGCGGAGGGCTTCAATGTCAGTACACCTGTTCGCAGTGTAGACCAGCGGAGGGCTTCAATGTCAGTTCACCCGTTCACAGTGTATACCATCGGAGGGCTTCAATGTCAGTACACCCGTTCACAGTGTAGACCAGTGGAGGGCTTCAATGTCAGTACACCCGTTCACAGTGTAGACCATCGGAGGGCTTCAATGTCAGTACACCCGTTCGGAGTGTAGACCAGCAGAGGGCTTCAATGTCAGTACACCCGTTCACAGTGTAGACCAGCGGAGGGCTTCAATGTCAATACACCCGTTCACTGTGTAGACCAGCTGAGGGCTTCAATGTTAGTACACCCATTCACACAGTGTAGACCAGCGGAGGGCTTCAATGTCAGTACACCCGTTCACAGTGTAGACCAGCGGAGGGCTTCAATGTCAGTATACCCATTCACAGTGTTGACAAGCGGAGGGCTTCAATGTCAGTACACCCGTTCACAGTGTAGACCAGCGGAGGGCTTCAATGTCAGTACACCCATTCACACAGTGTAGACCAGCAGTGGGCTTCAATGTCAGTACACCCATTCACAGTGTTGACCAGCAGAGGGCTTCAATGTCAATACACCCGTTCACTGTGTAGACCAGCTGAGGGCTTTAATGTCAGTACACCCATTCACAAAGTGTAGACCAGCGGAGGGCTTCAATATCAGTACACCCGTTCACAGTGTAGACCAGCGGAGGGCTTCAATGTCAGTACACCCATTCACAGTGTTGACCAGCGGCGGGCTTCAATGTCAGTACACCCGTTCACAGTGTAGACCAGCGGAGGGCTTCAATGTCAGTACACCCGTTCACAGTGTAGACCAGCGGAGGGCTTCAATGTCAGTACACCCGTTCACAGTGTAGACCAGCGGAGGGCTTCAATGTCAGTACACCCATTCACACAGTGTAGAGAGCGGAGGGCTTCAATGTCAGTACACCAGTTAACAGTGTAGACCAGCGGTGGGCTTCAATGTCAGTACACCCGTTGACAGTGTTGACCAGCGGAGGGCTTCAATGTCAGTACACCCATTCACACAGTGTAGACCAGCAGTGGGCTTCAATGTCAGTACACCCATTCACAGTGTTGACCTGCAGAGGGCTTCAATGTCAATACACCCGTTCACTGTGTAGACCAGCTCAGGGCTTCAATGTCAGTACACCCATTCACACAGTGTAGACCAGCGGAGGGCTTCAATGTCAGTACACCCGTTCACAGTGTAGACCAGCGGAGGGCTTCAATGTCAGTACACCCATTCACAGTGTTGACCAGCGGAGGGCTTCAATGTCAGTACACCCGTTCACATTGTAGACCAGCGGAGGGCTTCAATGTCAGTACACCAGTTCACAGTGTAGACCAGCGGAGGGCTTCAATGTCAGTACAACCGTTCACAGTGTAGACCAGCGGAGGGCTTCAATGTCAGTACACCCATTCACACAGTGTTGACCAGCGGAGGGCTTCAATGTCAGTACACCCGTTCGCAGTGTAGACCAGCGGAGGGCTTCAATGTCAGTACACCCGTTCACAGTGTAGACCATCGGAGGGCTTCAATGTCAGTACACCCGTTCACAGTGTAGACCAGTGGAGGGCTTCAATGTCAGTACACCCGTTCACAGTGTAGACCATCGGAGGGCTTCAATGTCAGTACACCCGTTCGGAGTGTAGACCAGCAGAGGGCTTCAATGTCAGTACACCCGTTCACAGTGTAGACCAGCGGAGGGCTTCAATGTCAATACACCCGTTCACTGTGTAGACCAGCTGAGGGCTTCAATGTCAGTACACCCATTCACACAGTGTAGACCAGCGGAGGGCTTCAATGTCAGTACACCCGTTCACAGTGTAGACCAGCGGAGGGCTTCAATGTCAGTACACCCATTCACAGTGTTGACCAGCGGAGGGCTTCAATGTCAGTACACCCGTTCACAGTGTAGACCAGCGGAGGGCTTCAATGTCAGTACACCCGTTCACAGTGTAGACCAGCGGAGGGCTTCAATGTCAGTACACCCGTTCACAGTGTAGTCCAGCGGAGGGCTTCAATGTCAGTACACCCGTTCACAGTGTAGACCAGCGGAGGGCTTCAATGTCAGTACACCAGTTCACAGTGTAGACCAGCGGAGGTCTTCAATGTCAGTACACCCGTTCAGAGTGTAGACCAGCAGAGGGCTTCAATGTCAGTACACCCGTTCACAGTGTAGACCAGCGGAGGGCTTCAATGTCAGTAAACCCGTTCACAGTGTAGACCAGCGGAGGGCTTCAATATCAGTACACCCGTTCACAGTGTAGACCAGCGGAGGGCTTCAATGTCAGTACACCCGTTCACAGTGTAGACCAGCGGAGGGCTTCAATGTCAGTACACCCGTTCACAGTGTAGACCGGCGGAGGGCTTCAATATCAGTACACCCGTTCACAGTGTAGACCAGCGGAGGGCTTCAATGTCAGTACACCCATTCACACAGTGTTGACCAGCGGAGGGCTTCAATGTCAGTACACCCGTTCACTGTGTAGACCAGCGGAAGGCTTCAATGTCAGTACACCCATTCACAGTGTAGACCAGCCGAGGGCTTCAATGTCAGTACACCCGTTCACAGTGTAGACCAGCGGAGGGCTTCAATGTCAGTACACCCGTTCACACAGTGTAGACAAGCGGAGGGCTTCAATGTCAGTACACCCGTTCACAGTGTAGACCAGCAGAGGGCTTCAATATCAGTACACCCGTTCACAGTGTAGACCAGCAGAGGGCTTCAATGTCAGTACACCCGTTGACAGTGTTGACCAGCGGAGGGCTTCAATGTCAGTACACCCATTCACACAGTGTAGACCAGCAGTGGGCTTCAATGTCAGTACACCCATTCACAGTGTTGACCAGCAGAGGGCTTCAATGTCAATACACCCGATCACGGTGTAGACCAGCTCAGGGCTTCAATGTCAGTACACCCATTCACACAGTGTAGACCAGCGGAGGGCTTCAATGTCAGTACACCCGTTCACAGTGTAGACCAGCGGAGGGCGTCAATGTCAGCACACCCATTCACAGTGTTGACCAGCGGAGGGCTTCAATGTCAGTACACCCGTTCACAGTGTAGACCAGCGGAGGGCTTCAATGTCAGTACACCCGTTCACAGTGTAGACCAGCGGAGGGCTTCAATGTCAGTACAACCGTTCACAGTGTAGACCAGCGGAGGGCTTCAATGTCAGTACACCCATTCACACAGTGTTGACCAGCGGAGGGCTTCAATGTCAGTACACCTGTTCGCAGTGTAGACCAGCGGAGGGCTTCAATGTCAGTTCACCCGTTCACAGTGTATACCATCGGAGGGCTTCAATGTCAGTACACCCGTTCACAGTGTAGACCAGTGGAGGGCTTCAATGTCAGTACACCCGTTCACAGTGTAGACCATCGGAGGGCTTCAATGTCAGTACACCCGTTCGGAGTGTAGACCAGCAGAGGGCTTCAATGTCAGTACACCCGTTCACAGTGTAGACCAGCGGAGGGCTTCAATGTCAATACACCCGTTCACTGTGTAGACCAGCTGAGGGCTTCAATGTTAGTACACCCATTCACACAGTGTAGACCAGCGGAGGGCTTCAATGTCAGTACACCCGTTCACAGTGTAGACCAGCGGAGGGCTTCAATGTCAGTATACCCATTCACAGTGTTGACAAGCGGAGGGCTTCAATGTCAGTACACCCGTTCACAGTGTAGACCAGCGCAGGGCTTCAATGTCAGTACACCCATTCACACAGTGTAGACCAGCAGTGGGCTTCAATGTCAGTACACCCATTCACAGTGTTGACCAGCAGAGGGCTTCAATGTCAATACACCCGTTCACTGTGTAGACCAGCTGAGGGCTTTAATGTCAGTACACCCATTCACAAAGTGTAGACCAGCGGAGGGCTTCAATATCAGTACACCCGTTCACAGTGTAGACCAGCGGAGGGCTTCAATGTCAGTACACCCATTCACAGTGTTGACCAGCGGCGGGCTTCAATGTCAGTACACCCGTTCACAGTGTAGACCAGCGGAGGGCTTCAATGTCAGTACACCCGTTCACAGTGTAGACCAGCGGAGGGCTTCAATGTCAGTACACCCATTCACACAGTGTAGAGAGCGGAGGGCTTCAATGTCAGTACACCAGTTAACAGTGTAGACCAGCGGTGGGCTTCAATGTCAGTACACCCGTTGACAGTGTTGACCAGCGGAGGGCTTCAATGTCAGTACACCCATTCACACAGTGTAGACCAGCAGTGGGCTTCAATGTCAGTACACCCATTCACAGTGTTGACCTGCAGAGGGCTTCAATGTCAATACACCCGTTCACTGTGTAGACCAGCGGAGGGCTTCAATGTCAGTACACCCATTCACACAGTGTAGACCAGCGGAGGGCTTCAATGTCAGTACACCCGTTCACAGTGTAGACCAGCGGAGGGCTTCAATGTCAGTACACCCATTCACAGTGTTGACCAGCGGAGGGCTTCAATGTCAGTACACCCGTTCACATTGTAGACCAGCGGAGGGCTTCAATGTCAGTACACCAGTTCACAGTGTAGACCAGCGGAGGGCTTCAATGTCAGTACAACCGTTCACAGTGTAGACCAGCGGAGGGCTTCAATGTCAGTACACCCATTCACACAGTGTTGACCAGCGGAGGGCTTCAATGTCAGTACACCCGTTCGCAGTGTAGACCAGCGGAGGGCTTCAATGTCAGTACACCCGTTCACAGTGTAGACCATCGGAGGGCTTCAATGTCAGTACACCCGTTCACAGTGTAGACCAGTGGAGGGCTTCAATGTCAGTACACCCGTTCACAGTGTAGACCATCGGAGGGCTTCAATGTCAGTACACCCGTTCGGAGTGTAGACCAGCAGAGGGCTTCAATGTCAGTACACCCGTTCACAGTGTAGACCAGCGGAGGGCTTCAATGTCAATACACCCGTTCACTGTGTAGACCAGCTGAGGGCTTCAATGTCAGTACACCCATTCACACAGTGTAGACCAGCGGAGGGCTTCAATGTCAGTACACCCGTTGACAGTGTAGACCAGCGGAGGGCTTCAATGTCAGTACACCCATTCACAGTGTTGACCAGCGGAGGGCTTCAATGTCAGTACACCCGTTCACAGTGTAGACCAGCGGAGGGCTTCAATGTCAGTACACCCGTTCACAGTGTAGACCAGCGGAGGGCTTCAATGTCAGTACACCCGTTCGCAGTGTAGACCAGCGGAGGGCTTCAATGTCAGTACACCCATTCACAGTGTAGACCAGCGGAGGGCTTCAATGTCAGTACACCCGTTCACAGTGTAGACCAGCGGAGGCCTTCAATGTCAGTACACCCGTTCACATTGTAGACCAGCGGAGAGCTTCAATGTCTGTACACCCGTTCACAGTGTAGACCAGCGGAGGGCTTCAATGTCAGTACACCCGTTCACAGTGTAGACCAGCGGAGGGCTTCAATGTCAGTACACCCGTTCACAGTGTTGACCAGCGGAGGGCTTCAATGTCAGTACACCCGTTCACAGTGTAGTCCAGCGGAGGGCTTCAATGTCAGTACACCCATTCACAGTGTAGACCAGCAGAGGGCTTCAATGTCAGTACACCCGTTCACAGTGTAGACCAGCGGAGGGCTTCAATGTCAGTACACCCGTTCACAGTGTAGACCAGCGGAGGGCTTCAATGTCAGTACACCCATTCACACAATGTAGACCAACAGAGGGCTTCAATGTCAGTACACCCGTTCACAGTGTAGACCAGCGGAGGGCTTCAATGTCAGTACACACGTTGACATTGTAGACCAGCGGAGGGCTTCAATGTCAGTACACCCGTTCACAGTGTAGACCAGCGGAGGGCTTCAATGTCAGTACACCCATTCACACAGAGTAGACCAGCGAGGGCTTCAATGTCAGTACACCAGTTGACAGTGTAGACCAGCGGAGGGCTTCAATGTCAGTACACACGTTGACATTGTAGACCAGCGGAGGGCTTCAATGTCAGTACACCCATTCACACAGTGTAGACCAGCAGTGGGTTTCAATGTCAGTACACCCATTCACAGTGTTGACCAGCAGAGGGCTTCAATGTCAATACACCCGTTCACTGTGTAGACCAGCTGAGGGCTTCAATGTCAGTACACCCATTCACACAGTGTAGACCAGCGGAGGGCTTCAATGTCAGTACACCCGTTCACAGTGTAGACCAGCGGAGGGCTTCAATGTCAGTACACCCGTTCACAGTGTAGTCCAGAGGAGGGCTTCAATGTCAGTACACCCGTTCACAGTGTAGACCAGCGGAGGGCTTCAATGTCAGTACACCCGTTCACAGTGTAGACCAGCGGAGGGCTTCAATGTCAGTACACCCGTTCACAGTGTAGACCAGCGGAGTGCTTCAATGTCAGTACACCCATTCACACAGTGTAGACCAGCAGTGGGCTTCAATGTCAGTACACCCATTCACAGTGTTGACCAGCAGAGGGCTTCAATGTCAATACACCCGTTCACTGTGTAGACCAGCTGAGGGCTTCAATGTCAGTACACCCATTCACACAGTGTAGACCAGCGGAGGGCTTCAATGTCAGTACACCCGTCCACAGTGTAGACCAGCGGAGGGCTTCAATGTCAGTACACCCATCCACAGTGTTGACCAGCGGAGGGCTTCACTGTCAGTACACCCGTTCACAGTGTAGACCAGCGGAGGGCTTCAATGTCAGTACACCCGTTCACAGTGTAGACCAGCGGAGGGCTTCAATGTCAGTACAACCGTTCACAGTGTAGACCAGCGGAGGGCTTCAATGTCAGTACACCCATTCACACAGTGTTGACCAGCGGAGGGCTTCAATGTCAGTACACCCGTTCGCAGTGTAGACCAGCGGAGGGCTTCAATGTCAGTACACCCGTTCACAGTGTAGACCATCGGAGGGCTTCAATGTCAGTACACCCGTTCACAGTGTAGACCAGTGGAGGGCTTCAATGTCAGTACACCCGTTCACAGTGTAGACCAGCGGAGGGCTTCAATGTCAGTACACCCGTTCAGAGTGTAGACCAGCAGAGGGTTTCAATGTCAGTACACCCGTTCACAGTGTAGACCAGCGGAGGGCTTCAATGTCAATACACCCGTTCACTGTGTAGACCAGCTGAGGGCTTCAATGTCTGTACACCCATTCACACAGTGTAGACCAGCGGAGGGCTTCAATGTCAGTACACCCGTTCACAGTGTAGACCAGCGGAGGGCTTCAATGTCAGTACACCCATTCACAGTGTTGACCAGCGGAGGGCTTCAATGTCAGTACACCCGTTCACAGTGTAGACCAGCGGAGGGCTTCAATGTCAGTACACCCGTTCACAGTGTAGACCAGCGGAGGGCTTCAATGTCAGTACACCCGTTCACAGTGTATACCAGCGGAGGGCATCAATGTCAGTACACCCATTCACACAGTGTTGACCAGCGGAGGGCTTCAATGTCAGTACACCCGTTCGCAGTGTAGACCGGCGGAGGGCTTCAATGTCAGTATTCCCGTTCACAGTGTAGACCAGCGGAGGGCTTCAATGTCAGTACACCCGTTCACAGTGTAGACCAGCGGAGGGCTTCAATGTCAGTACACCAGTTCACAGTGTAGACCAGCGGAGGTCTTCAATGTCAGTACACCCGTTCAGAGTGTAGACCAGCAGAGGGCTTCAATGTCAGTACACCCGTTCACAGTGTAGACCAGCGGAGGGCTTCAATGTCAGTAAACCCGTTCACAGTGTAGACCAGCGGAGGGCTTCAATATCAGTACACCCGTTCACAGTGTAGACCAGCGGAGGGCTTCAATGTCAGTACACCCGTTCACAGTGTAGACCAGCGGAGGGCTTCAATGTCAGTACGCCCGTTCACAGTGTAGACCGGCGGAGGGCTTCAATATCAGTACACCCGTTCACAGTGTAGACCAGCGGAGGGCTTCAATGTCAGTACACCCATTCACACAGTGTTGACCTGCGGAGGGCTTCAATGTCAGTACACCCGTTCACTGTGTAGACCAGCGGAAGGCTTCAATGTCAGTACACCCATTCACAGTGTAGACCAGCCGAGGGCTTCAATGTCAGTACACCCGTTCACAGTGTAGACCAGCGGAGGGCTTCAATGTCAGTACACCCGTTCACACAGTGTAGACAAGCGGAGGGCTTCAATGTCAGTACACCCGTTCACAGTGTAGACCAGCAGAGGGCTTCAATATCAGTACACCCGTTCACAGTGTAGACCAGCAGAGGGCTTCAATGTCAGTACACCCGTTGACAGTGTTGACCAGCGGAGGGCTTCAATGTCAGTACACCCATTCACACAGTGTAGACCAGCAGTGGGCTTCAATGTCAGTACACCCATTCACAGTGTTGACCAGCAGAGGGCTTCAATGTCAATACACCCGATCACGGTGTAGACCAGCTCAGGGCTTCAATGTCAGTACACCCATTCACACAGTGTAGACCAGCGGAGGGCTTCAATGTCAGTACACCCGTTCACAGTGTAGACCAGCGGAGGGCGTCAATGTCAGCACACCCATTCACAGTGTTGACCAGCGGAGGGCTTCAATGTCAGTACACCCGTTCACAGTGTAGACCAGCGGAGGGCTTCAATGTCAGTACACCCGTTCACAGTGTAGACCAGCGGAGGGCTTCAATGTCAGTACAACCGTTCACAGTGTAGACCAGCGGAGGGCTTCAATGTCAGTACACCCATTCACACAGTGTTGACCAGCGGAGGGCTTCAATGTCAGTACACCTGTTCGCAGTGTAGACCAGCGGAGGGCTTCAATGTCAGTTCACCCGTTCACAGTGTATACCATCGGAGGGCTTCAATGTCAGTACACCCGTTCACAGTGTAGACCAGTGGAGGGCTTCAATGTCAGTACACCCGTTCACAGTGTAGACCATCGGAGGGCTTCAATGTCAGTACACCCGTTCGGAGTGTAGACCAGCAGAGGGCTTCAATGTCAGTACACCCGTTCACAGTGTAGACCAGCGGAGGGCTTCAATGTCAATACACCCGTTCACTGTGTAGACCAGCTGAGGGCTTCAATGTTAGTACACCCATTCACACAGTGTAGACCAGCGGAGGGCTTCAATGTCAGTACACCCGTTCACAGTGTAGACCAGCGGAGGGCTTCAATGTCAGTATACCCATTCACAGTGTTGACAAGCGGAGGGCTTCAATGTCAGTACACCCGTTCACAGTGTAGACCAGCGGAGGGCTTCAATGTCAGTACACCCGTTCACAGTGTAGACCAGCGGAGGGCTTCAATGTCAGTACACCCGTTCACAGTGTATACCAGCGGAGGGCTTCAATGTCAGTACACACATGCACACAGTGTTGACCAGCGGAGGGCTTCAATGTCAGTACACCCGTTCACAGTGTAGACCATCGGAGGGCTTCAATGTCAGTACACCCGTTCACAGTGTAGACCAGTGGAGGGCTTCAATGTCAGTACACCCGTTCACAGTGAAGACCATCGGAGGGCTTCAATGTCAGTACACCCGTTCGGAGTGTAGACCAGCAGAGGGCTTCAATGTCAGTACACCCGTTCACAGTGTAGACCAGCGGAGGGCTTCAATGTCAATACACCCGTTCACTGTGTAGACCAGCTGAGGGCTTCAATGTCAGTACACCCATTCACACAGTGTAGACCAGCGGAGGGCTTCAATGTCAGTACACCCGTTCACAGTGTAGACCAGCGGAGGGCTTCAATGTCAGTACACCCATTCACAGTGTTGACCAGCGGAGGGCTTCAATGTCAGTACACCCGTTCACAGTGTAGACCAGCGGAGGGCTTCAATGTCAGTACACCCGTTCACAGTGTAGACCAGCGGAGGGCTTCAATGTCAGTACACCCGTTCACAGTGTAGTCCAGCGGAGGGCTTCAATGTCAGTACACCCATTCACAGTGTAGACCAGCAGAGAGCTTCAATGTCAGTACACCCGTTCACAGTGTAGACCAGCGGAGGGCTTCAATGTCAGTACACCCGTTCACAGTCTAGACCAGCGGAGGGCTTCAATGTCAGTACACCCATTCACACAGTGTAGACCAGCAGAGGGCTTCAATGTCACTACACCCGTTCACAGTGTAGACCAGCGGAGGGCTTCAATGTCAGTACACCCATTCACACAGTGTAGACCAGCGAGGGCTTCAATGTCAGTACACCCATTCACAGTGTTGACCAGCAGAGGGCTTCAATGTCAATACACCCGTTCACTGTGTAGACCAGCTGAGGGCTTCAATGTCAGTACACCCATTCACACAGTGTAGACCAGCGGAGTGCTTCAATGTCAGTACACCCGTCCACAGTGTAGACCAGCGGAGGGCTTCAATGTCAGTACACCCATCCACAGTGTTGACCAGCGGAGGGCTTCACTGTCAGTACACCCGTTCACAGTGTAGACCAGCGGAGGGCTTCAATGTCAGTACACCCGTTCACAGTGTAGACCAGCGGAGGGCTTCAATGTCAGTACAACCGTTCACAGTGTAGACCAGCGGAGGGCTTCAATGTCAGTACACCCATTCACACAGTGTTGACCAGCGGAGGGCTTCAATGTCAGTACACCCGTTCGCAGTGTAGACCAGCGGAGGGCTTCAATGTCAGTACACCCGTTCACAGTGTAGACCATCGGAGGGCTTCAATGTCAGTACACCCGTTCACAGTGTAGACCAGTGGAGGGCTTCAATGTCAGTACACCCGTTCACAGTGTAGACCAGCGGAGGGCTTCAATGTCAGTACACCCGTTCAGAGTGTAGACCAGCAGAGGGTTTCAATGTCAGTACACCCGTTCACAGTGTAGACCAGCGGAGGGCTTCAATGTCAATACATCCGTTCACTGTGTAGACCAGCTGAGGGCTTCAATGTCTGTACACCCATTCACACAGTGTAGACCAGCGGAGGGCTTCAATGTCAGTACACCCGTTCACAGTGTAGACCAGCGGAGGGCTTCAATGTCAGTACACCCATTCACAGTGTTGACCAGCGGAGGGCTTCAATGTCAGTACACCCGTTCACAGTGTAGACCAGCGGAGGGCTTCAATGTCAGTACACCCGTTCACAGTGTAGACCAGCGGAGGGCTTCAATGTCAGTACACCCGTTCACAGTGTATACCAGCGGAGGGCTTCAATGTCAGTACACCCATTCACACAGTGTTGACCAGCGGAGGGCTTCAATGTCAGTACACCCGTTCGCAGTGTAGACCGGCGGAGGGCTTCAATGTCAGTATTCCCGTTCACAGTGTAGACCAGCGGAGGGCTTCAATGTCAGTACACCCGTTCACAGTGTAGACCAGCGGAGGGCTTCAATGTCAGTACACCAGTTCACAGTGTAGACCAGCGGAGGTCTTCAATGTCAGTACACCCGTTCAGAGTGTAGACCAGCAGAGGGCTTCAATGTCAGTACACCCGTTCACAGTGTAGACCAGCGGAAGGCTTCAATGTCAGTACACCCATTCACAGTGTAGACCAGCCGAGGGCTTCAATGTCAGTACACCCGTTCACAGTGTAGACCAGCGGAGGGCTTCAATGTCAGTACACCCGTTCACACAGTGTAGACAAGCGGAGGGCTTCAATGTCAGTACACCCGTTCACAGTGTAGACCAGCAGAGGGCTTCAATATCAGTACACCCGTTCACAGTGTAGACCAGCAGAGGGCTTCAATGTCAGTACACCCGTTGACAGTGTTGACCAGCGGAGGGCTTCAATGTCAGTACACACATTCACACAGTGTAGACCAGCAGTGGGCTTCAATGTCAGTACACCCATTCACAGTGTTGACCAGCAGAGGGCTTCAATGTCAATACACCCGATCACGGTGTAGACCAGCTCAGGGCTTCAATGTCAGTACACCCATTCACACAGTGTAGACCAGCGGAGGGCTTCAATGTCAGTACACCCGTTCACAGTGTAGACCAGCGGAGGGCGTCAATGTCAGCACACCCATTCACAGTGTTGACCAGCGGAGGGCTTCAATGTCAGTACACCCGTTCTCAGTGTAGACCAGCGGAGGGCTTCAATGTCAGTACACCCGTTCACAGTGTAGACCAGCGGAGGGCTTCAATGTCAGTACAACCGTTCACAGTGTAGACCAGCGGAGGGCTTCAATGTCAGTACACCCATTCACACAGTGTTGACCAGCGGAGGGCTTCAATGTCAGTACACCTGTTCGCAGTGTAGACCAGCGGAGGGCTTCAATGTCAGTTCACCCGTTCACAGTGTATACCATCGGAGGGCTTCAATGTCAGTACACCCGTTCACAGTGTAGACCAGTGGAGGGCTTCAATGTCAGTACACCCGTTCACAGTGTAGACCATCGGAGGGCTTCAATGTCAGTACACCCGTTCGGAGTGTAGACCAGCAGAGGGCTTCAATGTCAGTACACCCGTTCACAGTGTAGACCAGCGGAGGGCTTCAATGTCAATACACCCGTTCACTGTGTAGACCAGCTGAGGGCTTCAATGTTAGTACACCCATTCACACAGTGTAGACCAGCGGAGGGCTTCAATGTCAGTACACCCGTTCACAGTGTAGACCAGCGGAGGGCTTCAATGTCAGTATACCCATTCACAGTGTTGACAAGCGGAGGGCTTCAATGTCAGTACACCCGTTCACAGTGTAGACCAGCGGAGGGCTTCAATGTCAGTACACCCGTTCACAGAGTAGACCAGCGGAGGGCTTCAATGTCAGTACACCCGTTCACAGTGTATACCAGCGGAGGGCTTCAATGTCAGTACACCCATGCACACAGTGTTGACCAGCGGAGGGCTTCAATGTCAGTACACCCGTTCACAGTGTAGACCATCGGAGGGCTTCAATGTCAGTACACCCGATCACAGTGTAGACCAGTGGAGGGCTTCAATGTCAGTACACCCGTTCACAGTGAAGACCATCGGAGGGCTTCAATGTCAGTACACCCGTTCGGAGTGTAGACCAGCAGAGGGCTTCAATGTCAGTACACCCGTTCACAGTGTAGACCAGCGGAGGGCTTCAATGTCAATACACCCGTTCACTGTGTAGACCAGCTGAGGGCTTCAATGTCAGTACACCCATTCACACAGTGTAGACCAGCGGAGGGCTTCAATGTCAGTACACCCGTTCACAGTGTAGACCAGCGGAGGGCTTCAATGTCAATACACCCATTCACAGTGTTGACCAGCGGAGGGCTTCAATGTCAGTACACCCGTTCACAGTGTAGACCAGCGGAGGGCTTCAATGTCAGTACACCCGTTCACAGTGTAGACCAGCGGAGGGCTTCAATGTCAGTACACCCGTTCACAGTGTAGTCCAGCGGAGGGCTTCAATGTCAGTACACCCATTCACAGTGTAGACCAGCAGAGGGCTTCAATGTCAGTACACCCGTTCACAGTGTAGACCAGCGGAGGGCTTCAATGTCAGTACACCCGTTCACAGTCTAGACCAGCGGAGGGCTTCAATGTCAGTACACCCATTCACACAGTGTAGACCAGCAGAGGGCTTCAATGTCACTACACCCGTTCACAGTGTAGACCAGCGGAGGGCTTCAATGTCAGTACACCCATTCACACAGTGTAGACCAGCGAGGGCTTCAATGTCAGTACACCAGTTGACAGTGTAGACCAGCGGAGGGCTTCAATGTCAGTACACACGTTGACAGTGTAGACCAGCGGAGGGCTTCAATGTCAGTACACCCATTCACACAGTGTAGACCAGCAGTGGGCTTCAATGTCAGTACACCCATTCACAGTGTTGACCAGCAGAGGGCTTCAATGTCAATACACCCGTTCACTGTGTAGACCAGCTGAGGGCTTTAATGTCAGTACACCCATTCACACAGTGTAGACCAGCGGAGGGCTTCAATATCAGTACACCCGTTCACAGTGTAGACCAGCGGAGGGCTTCAATGTCAGTACACCCATTCACAGTGTTGACCAGCGGCGGGCTTCAATGTCAGTACACCCGTTCACAGTGTAGACCAGCGGAGGGCTTCAATGTCAGTACACCCGTTCACAGTGTAGACCAGCGGAGGGCTTCAATGTCAGTACACCCGTTCACAGTGTAGACCAGCGGAGGGCTTCAATGTCAGTACACCCATTCACACAGTGTAGAGAGCGGAGGGCTTCAATGTCAGTACACCAGTTAACAGTGTAGACCAGCGGTGGGCTTCAATGTCAGTACACCCGTTGACAGTGTTGACCAGCGGAGGGCTTCAATGTCAGTACACCCATTCACACAGTGTAGACCAGCAGTGGGCTTCAATGTCAGTACACCCATTCACAGTGTTGACCTGCAGAGGGCTTCAATGTCAATACACCCGTTCACTGTGTAGACCAGCTCAGGGCTTCAATGTCAGTACACCCATTCACACAGTGTAGACCAGCGGAGGGCTTCAATGTCAGTACACCCGTTCACAGTGTAGACCAGCGGAGGGCTTCAATGTCAGTACACCCATTCACAGTGTTGACCAGCGGAGGGCTTCAATGTCAGTACACCCGTTCACAGTGTAGACCAGCGGAGGGCTTCAATGTCAGTACACCAGTTCACAGTGTAGTCCAGCGGAGGGCTTCAATGTCAGTACAACCGTTCACAGTGTAGACCAGCGGAGGGCTTCAATGTCAGTACACCCATTCACACAGTGTTGACCAGCGGAGGGCTTCAATGTCAGTACACCCGTTCGCAGTGTAGACCAGCGGAGGGCTTCAATGTCAGTACACCCGTTCACAGTGTAGACCATCGGAGGGCTTCAATGTCAGTACACCCGTTCACAGTGTAGACCAGTGGAGGGCTTCAATGTCAGTACACCCGTTCACAGTGTAGACCATCGGAGGGCTTCAATGTCAGTACACCCGTTCGGAGTGTAGACCAGCAGAGGGCTTCAATGTCAGTACACCCGTTCACAGTGTAGACCAGCGGAGGGCTTCAATGTCAATACACCCGTTCACTGTGTAGACCATCTGAGGGCTTCAATGTCAGTACACCCGTTGACAGTGTAGACCAGCGGAGGGCTTCAATGTCAATACACCCATTCACAGTGTTGACCAGCGGAGGGCTTCAATGTCAGTACACCCGTTCACAGTGTAGACCAGCGGAGGGCTTCAATGTCAGTACACCCGTTCACAGTGTAGACCAGCGGAGGGCTTCAATGTCAGTACACCCATTCACACAGTGTAGACCAGCAGAGGGCTTCAATGTCACTACACCCGTTCACAGTGTAGACCAGAGGAGGGCTTCAATGTCAGTACACCCATTCACACAGTGTAGACCAGCGAGGGCTTCAATGTCAGTACACCAGTTGACAGTGTAGACCAGCGGAGGGCTTCAATGTCAGTACACACGTTGACAGTGTAGACCAGCGGAGGGCTTCAATGTCAGTACACCCATTCACACAGTGTAGACCAGCAGTGGGCTTCAATGTCAGTACACCCATTCACAGTGTTGACCAGCAGAGGGCTTCAATGTCAATACACCCGTTCACTGTGTAGACCAGCTGAGGGCTTTAATGTCAGTACACCCATTCACACAGTGTAGACCAGCGGAGGGCTTCAATATCAGTACACCCGTTCACAGTGTAGACCAGCGGAGGGCTTCAATGTCAGTACACCCATTCACAGTGTTGACCAGCGGCGGGCTTCAATGTCAGTACACCCGTTCACAGTGTAGACCAGCGGAGGGCTTCAATGTCAGTACACCCGTTCACAGTGTAGACCAGCGGAGGGCTTCAATGTCAGTACACCCGTTCACAGTGTAGACCAGCGGAGGGCTTCAATGTCAGTACACCCATTCACACAGTGTAGAGAGCGGAGGGCTTCAATGTCAGTACACCAGTTAACAGTGTAGACCAGCGGTGGGCTTCAATGTCAGTACACCCGTTGACAGTGTTGACCAGCGGAGGGCTTCAATGTCAGTACACCCATTCACACAGTGTAGACCAGTAGTGGGCTTCAATGTCAGTACACCCATTCACAGTGTTGACCTGCAGAGGGCTTCAATGTCAATACACCCGTTCACAGAGTAGACCAGCGGAGGGCTTCAATGTCAGTACACCCGTTCACAGTGTATACCAGCGGAGGGCTTCAATGTCAGTACACCCATGCACACAGTGTTGACCAGCGGAGGGCTTCAATGTCAGTACACCCGTTCACAGTGTAGACCATCGGAGGGCTTCAATGTCAGTACACCCGATCACAGTGTAGACCAGTGGAGGGCTTCAATGTCAGTACACCCGTTCACAGTGAAGACCATCGGAGGGCTTCAATGTCAGTACACCCGTTCGGAGTGTAGACCAGCAGAGGGCTTCAATGTCAGTACACCCGTTCACAGTGTAGACCAGCGGAGGGCTTCAATGTCAATACACCCGTTCACTGTGTAGACCAGCTGAGGGCTTCAATGTCAGTACACCCATTCACACAGTGTAGACCAGCGGAGGGCTTCAATGTCAGTACACCCGTTCACAGTGTAGACCAGCGGAGGGCTTCAATGTCAGTACACCCATTCACAGTGTTGACCAGCGGAGGGCTTCAATGTCAGTACACCCGTTCACAGTGTAGACCAGCGGAGGGCTTCAATGTCAGTACACCCGTTCACAGTGTAGACCAGCGGAGGGCTTCAATGTCAGTACACCCGTTCACAGTGTAGTCCAGCGGAGGGCTTCAATGTCAGTACACCCATTCACAGTGTAGACCAGCAGAGGGCTTCAATGTCAGTACACCCGTTCACAGTGTAGACCAGCGGAGGGCTTCAATGTCAGTACACCCGTTCACAGTCTAGACCAGCGGAGGGCTTCAATGTCAGTACACCCATTCACACAGTGTAGACCAGCAGAGGGCTTCAATGTCACTACACCCGTTCACAGTGTAGACCAGCGGAGGGCTTCAATGTCAGTACACCCATTCACACAGTGTAGACCAGCGAGGGCTTCAATGTCAGTACACCAGTTGACAGTGTAGACCAGCGGAGGGCTTCAATGTCAGTACACACGTTGACAGTGTAGACCAGCGGAGGGCTTCAATGTCAGTACACCCATTCACACAGTGTAGACCAGCAGTGGGCTTCAATGTCAGTACACCCATTCACAGTGTTGACCAGCAGAGGGCTTCAATGTCAATACACCCGTTCACTGTGTAGACCAGCTGAGGGCTTTAATGTCAGTACACCCATTCACACAGTGTAGACCAGCGGAGGGCTTCAATATCAGTACACCCGTTCACAGTGTAGACCAGCGGAGGGCTTCAATGTCAGTACACCCATTCACAGTGTTGACCAGCGGCGGGCTTCAATGTCAGTACACCCGTTCACAGTGTAGACCAGCGGAGGGCTTCAATGTCAGTACACCCGTTCACAGTGTAGACCAGCGGAGGGCTTCAATGTCAGTACACCCGTTCACAGTGTAGACCAGCGGAGGGCTTCAATGTCAGTACACCCATTCACACAGTGTAGAGAGCGGAGGGCTTCAATGTCAGTACACCAGTTAACAGTGTAGACCAGCGGTGGGCTTCAATGTCAGTACACCCGTTGACAGTGTTGACCAGCGGAGGGCTTCAATGTCAGTACACCCATTCACACAGTGTAGACCAGCAGTGGGCTTCAATGTCAGTACACCCATTCACAGTGTTGACCTGCAGAGGGCTTCAATGTCAATACACCCGTTCACTGTGTAGACCAGCTCAGGGCTTCAATGTCAGTACACCCATTCACACAGTGTAGACCAGCGGAGGGCTTCAATGTCAGTACACCCGTTCACAGTGTAGACCAGCGGAGGGCTTCAATGTCAGTACACCCATTCACAGTGTTGACCAGCGGAGGGCTTCAATGTCAGTACACCCGTTCACAGTGTAGACCAGCGGAGGGCTTCAATGTCAGTACACCAGTTCACAGTGTAGTCCAGCGGAGGGCTTCAATGTCAGTACAACCGTTCACAGTGTAGACCAGCGGAGGGCTTCAATGTCAGTACACCCATTCACACAGTGTTGACCAGCGGAGGGCTTCAATGTCAGTACACCCGTTCGCAGTGTAGACCAGCGGAGGGCTTCAATGTCAGTACACCCGTTCACAGTGTAGACCATCGGAGGGCTTCAATGTCAGTACACCCGTTCACAGTGTAGACCAGTGGAGGGCTTCAATGTCAGTACACCCGTTCACAGTGTAGACCATCGGAGGGCTTCAATGTCAGTACACCCGTTCGGAGTGTAGACCAGCAGAGGGCATCAATGTCAGTACACCCGTTCACAGTGTAGACCAGCGGAGGGCTTCAATGTCAATACACCCGTTCACTGTGTAGACCAGCTGAGGGCTTCAATGTCAGTACACCCATTCACACAGTGTAGACCAGCGGAGGGCTTCAATGTCAGTACACCCGTTGACAGTGTAGACCAGCGGAGGGCTTCAATGTCAATACACCCATTCACAGTGTTGACCAGCGGAGGGCTTCAATGTCAGTACACCCATTCACAGTGTAGACCAGCAGAGGGCTTCAATGTCAGTACACCCGTTCACAGTGTAGACCAGCGGAGGGCTTCAATGTCAGTACACCCGTTCACAGTGTAGACCAGCGGAGGGCTTCAATGTCAGTACACCCATTCACACAGTGTAGACCAGCAGAGGGCTTCAATGTCACTACACCCGTTCACAGTGTAGACCAGCGGAGGGCTTCAATGTCAGTACACCCATTCACACAGTGTAGACCAGCGAGGGCTTCAATGTCAGTACACCAGTTGACAGTGTAGACCAGCGGAGGGCTTCAATGTCAGTACACACGTTGACAGTGTAGACCAGCGGAGGGCTTCAATGTCAGTACACCCATTCACACAGTGTAGACCAGCAGTGGGCTTCAATGTCAGTACACCCATTCACAGTGTTGACCAGCAGAGGGCTTCAATGTCAATACACCCGTTCACTGTGTAGACCAGCTGAGGGCTTTAATGTCAGTACACCCATTCACACAGTGTAGACCAGCGGAGGGCTTCAATATCAGTACACCCGTTCACAGTGTAGACCAGCGGAGGGCTTCAATGTCAGTACACCCATTCACAGTGTTGACCAGCGGCGGGCTTCAATGTCAGTACACCCGTTCACAGTGTAGACCAGCGGAGGGCTTCAATGTCAGTACACCCGTTCACAGTGTAGACCAGCGGAGGGCTTCAATGTCAGTACACCCGTTCACAGTGTAGACCAGCGGAGGGCTTCAATGTCAGTACACCCATTCACACAGTGTAGAGAGCGGAGGGCTTCAATGTCAGTACACCAGTTAACAGTGTAGACCAGCGGTGGGCTTCAATGTCAGTACACCCGTTGACAGTGTTGACCAGCGGAGGGCTTCAATGTCAGTACACCCATTCACACAGTGTAGACCAGCAGTGGGCTTCAATGTCAGTACACCCATTCACAGTGTTGACCTGCAGAGGGCTTCAATGTCAATACACCCGTTCACTGTGTAGACCAGCTCAGGGCTTCAATGTCAGTACACCCATTCACACAGTGTAGACCAGCGGAGGGCTTCAATGTCAGTACACCCGTTCACAGTGTAGACCAGCGGAGGGCTTCAATGTCAGTACACCCATTCACAGTGTTGACCAGCGGAGGGCTTCAATGTCAGTACACCCGTTCACATTGTAGACCAGCGGAGGGCTTCAATGTCAGTACACCAGTTCACAGTGTAGACCAGCGGAGGGCTTCAATGTCAGTACAACCGTTCACAGTGTAGACCAGCGGAGGGCTTCAATGTCAGTACACCCATTCACACAGTGTTGATCAGCGGAGGGCTTCAATGTCAGTACACCCGTTCGCAGTGTAGACCAGCGGAGGGCTTCAATGTCAGTACACCCGTTCACAGTGTAGACCATCGGAGGGCTTCAATGTCAGTACACCCGTTCACAGTGTAGACCAGTGGAGGGCTTCAATGTCAGTACACCCGTTCACAGTGTAGACCATCGGAGGGCTTCAATGTCAGTACACCCGTTCGGAGTGTAGACCAGCAGAGGGCTTCAATGTCAGTACACCCGTTCACAGTGTAGACCAGCGGAGGGCTTCAATGTCAATACACCCGTTCACTGTGTAGACCAGCTGAGGGCTTCAATGTCAGTACACCCATTCACACAGTGTAGACCAGCGGAGGGCTTCAATGTCAGTACACCCGTTGACAGTGTAGACCAGCGGAGGGCTTCAATGTCAGTACACCCATTCACAGTGTTGACCAGCGGAGGGCTTCAATGTCAGTACACCCGTTCACAGTGTAGACCAGCGGAGGGCTTCAATGTCAGTACACCCGTTCACAGTGTAGACCAGCGGAGGGCTTCAATGTCAGTACACCCGTTCACAGTGTATACCAGCGGAGGGCTTCAATGTCAGTACACCCATGCACACAGTGTTGACCAGCGGAGGGCTTCAATGTCAGTACACCCGTTCGCAGTGTAGACCAGCGGAGGGCTTCAATGTCAGTACACCCATTCACAGTGTAGACCAGCGGAGGGCTTCAATGTCAGTACACCCGTTCACAGTGTAGACCAGCGGAGGCCTTCAATGTCAGTACACCCGTTCACATTGTAGACCAGCGGAGAGCTTCAATGTCTGTACACCCGTTCACAGTGTAGACCAGCGGAGGGCTTCAATGTCAGTACACCCGTTCACAGTGTAGACCAGCGGAGGGCTTCAATGTCAGTACACCCGTTCACAGTGTTGACCAGCGGAGGGCTTCAATGTCAGTACACCCGTTCACAGTGTAGTCCAGCGGAGGGCTTCAATGTCAGTACACCCATTCACAGTGTAGACCAGCAGAGGGCTTCAATGTCAGTACACCCGTTCACAGTGTAGACCAGCGGAGGGCTTCAATGTCAGTACACCCGTTCACAGTGTAGACCAGCGGAGGGCTTCAATGTCAGTACACCCATTCACACAATGTAGACCAACAGAGGGCTTCAATGTCAGTACACCCGTTCACAGTGTAGACCAGCGGGGGGCTTCAATGTCAGTACACACGTTGACATTGTAGACCAGCGGAGGGCTTCAATGTCAGTACACCCGTTCACAGTGTAGACCAGCGGAGGGCTTCAATGTCAGTACACCCATTCACACAGAGTAGACCAGCGAGGGCTTCAATGTCAGTACACCAGTTGACAGTGTAGACCAGCGGAGGGCTTCAATGTCAGTACACACGTTGACATTGTAGACCAGCGGAGGGCTTCAATGTCAGTACACCCATTCACACAGTGTAGACCAGCAGTGGGCTTCAATGTCAGTACACCCATTCACAGTGTTGACCAGCAGAGGGCTTCAATGTCAATACACCCGTTCACTGTGTAGACCAGCTGAGGGCTTCAATGTCAGTACACCCATTCACACAGTGTAGACCAGCGGAGGGCTTCAATGTCAGTACACCCGTTCACAGTGTAGACCAGCGGAGGGCTTCAATGTCAGTACACCCGTTCACAGTGTAGACCAGAGGAGGGCTTCAATGTCAGTACACCCGTTCACAGTGTAGACCAGCGGAGGGCTTCAATGTCAGTACACCCGTTCACAGTGTAGACCAGCGGAGGGCTTCAATGTCAGTACACCCGTTCACAGTGTAGACCAGCGGAGGGCTTCAATGTCAGTACACCCATTCACACAGTGTAGACCAGCAGTGGGCTTCAATGTCAGTACACCCATTCACAGTGTTGACCAGCTGAGGGCTTCAATGTCAATACACCCGTTCACTGTGTAGACCAGCTGAGGGCTTCAATGTCAGTACACCCATTCACACAGTGTAGACCAGCGGAGGGCTTCAATGTCAGTACACCCGTCCACAGTGTAGACCAGCGGAGGGCTTCAATGTCAGTACACCCATCCACAGTGTTGACCAGCGGAGGGCTTCAATGTCAGTACACCCGTTCACAGTGTAGACCAGCGGAGGGCTTCAATGTCAGTACACCCGTTCACAGTGTAGACCAGCGGAGGGCTTCAATGTCAGTACAACCGTTCACAGTGTAGACCAGCGGAGGGCTTCAATGTCAGTACACCCATTCACACAGTGTTGACCAGCGGAGGGCTTCAATGTCAGTACACCCGTTCGCAGTGTAGACCAGCGGAGGGCTTCAATGTCAGTACACCCGTTCACAGTGTAGACCATCGGAGGGCTTCAATGTCAGTACACCCGTTCACAGTGTAGACCAGTGGAGGGCTTCAATGTCAGTACACCCGTTCACAGTGTAGACCAGCGGAGGGCTTCAATGTCAGTACACCCATTCACAGTGTTGACCAGCAGAGGGCTTCAATGTCAATACACCCGTTCACTGTGTAGACCAGCTGAGGGCTTCAATGTCAGTACACCCATTCACAGTGTTGACCAGCGGAGGGCTTCAATGTCAGTACACCCGTTCACAGTGTAGACCAGCGGAGGGCTTCAATGTCAGTACACCCGTTCACAGTGTAGACCAGCGGAGGGCTTCAATGTCAGTACACCCGTTCACAGTGTATACCAGCGGAGGGCTTCAATGTCAGTACACCCATTCACACAGTGTTGACCAGCGGAGGGCTTCAATGTCAGTACACCCGTTCGCAGTGTAGACCGGCGGAGGGCTTCAATGTCAGTATACCCGTTCACAGTGTAGACCAGCGGAGGGCTTCAATGTCAGTACACCCGTTCACAGTGTAGACCAGCGGAGGGCTTCAATGTCAGTACACCAGTTCACAGTGTAGACCAGCGGAGGTCTTCAATGTCAGTACACCCGTTCAGAGTGTAGACCAGCAGAGGGCTTCAATGTCAGTACACCCGTTCACAGTGTAGACCAGCGGAGGGCTTCAATGTCAGTACACCCGTTCACAGTGTAGACCAGCGGAGGGCTTCAATATCAGTACACCCGTTCACAGTGTAGACCAGCGGAGGGCTTCAATGTCAGTACACCCATTCACAGTGTTGACCAGCAGAGGGCTTCAATGTCAATACACCCGATCACGGTGTAGACCAGCTCAGGGCTTCAATGTCAGTACACCCATTCACACAGTGTAGACCAGCGGAGGGCTTCAATGTCAGTACACCCGTTCACAGTGTAGTCCAGCGGAGGGCGTCAATGTCAGCACACCCATTCACAGTGTTGACCAGCGGAGGGCTTCAATGTCAGTACACCCGTTCTCAGTGTAGACCAGCGGAGGGCTTCAATGTCAGTACACCCGTTCACAGTGTAGACCAGCGGAGGGCTTCAATGTCAGTACAACCGTTCACAGTGTAGACCAGCGGAGGGCTTCAATGTCAGTACACCCATTCACACAGTGTTGACCAGCGGAGGGCTTCAATGTCAGTACACCTGTTCGCAGTGTAGACCAGCGGAGGGCTTCAATGTCAGTTCACCCGTTCACAGTGTATACCATCGGAGGGCTTCAATGTCAGTACACCCGTTCACAGTGTAGACCAGTGGAGGGCTTCAATGTCAGTACACCCGTTCACAGTGTAGACCATCGGAGGGCTTCAATGTCAGTACACCCGTTCGGAGTGTAGACCAGCAGAGGGCTTCAATGTCAGTACACCCGTTCACAGTGTAGACCAGCGGAGGGCTTCAATGTCAATACACCCGTTCACTGTGTAGACCAGCTGAGGGCTTCAATGTTAGTACACCCATTCACACAGTGTAGACCAGCGGAGGGCTTCAATGTCAGTACACCCGTTCACAGTGTAGACCAGCGGAGGGCTTCAATGTCAGTATACCCATTCACAGTGTTGACAAGCGGAGGGCTTCAATGTCAGTACACCCGTTCACAGTGTAGACCAGCGGAGGGCTTCAATGTCAGTACACCCGTTCACAGAGTAGACCAGCGGAGGGCTTCAATGTCAGTACACCCGTTCACAGTGTATACCAGCGGAGGGCTTCAATGTCAGTACACCCATGCACACAGTGTTGACCAGCGGAGGGCTTCAATGTCAGTACACCCGTTCACAGTGTAGACCATCGGAGGGCTTCAATGTCAGTACACCCGATCACAGTGTAGACCAGTGGAGGGCTTCAATGTCAGTACACCCGTTCACAGTGAAGACCATCGGAGGGCTTCAATGTCAGTACACCCGTTCGGAGTGTAGACCAGCAGAGGGCTTCAATGTCAGTACACCCGTTCACAGTGTAGACCAGCGGAGGGCTTCAATGTCAATACACCCGTTCACTGTGTAGACCAGCTGAGGGCTTCAATGTCAGTACACCCATTCACACAGTGTAGACCAGCGGAGGGCTTCAATGTCAGTACACCCGTTCACAGTGTAGACCAGCGGAGGGCTTCAATGTCAATACACCCATTCACAGTGTTGACCAGCGGAGGGCTTCAATGTCAGTACACCCGTTCACAGTGTAGACCAGCGGAGGGCTTCAATGTCAGTACACCCGTTCACAGTGTAGACCAGCGGAGGGCTTCAATGTCAGTACACCCGTTCACAGTGTAGTCCAGCGGAGGGCTTCAATGTCAGTACACCCATTCACAGTGTAGACCAGCAGAGGGCTTCAATGTCAGTACACCCGTTCACAGTGTAGACCAGCGGAGGGCTTCAATGTCAGTACACCCGTTCACAGTCTAGACCAGCGGAGGGCTTCAATGTCAGTACACCCATTCACACAGTGTAGACCAGCAGAGGGCTTCAATGTCACTACACCCGTTCACAGTGTAGACCAGCGGAGGGCTTCAATGTCAGTACACCCATTCACACAGTGTAGACCAGCGAGGGCTTCAATGTCAGTACACCAGTTGACAGTGTAGACCAGCGGAGGGCTTCAATGTCAGTACACACGTTGACAGTGTAGACCAGCGGAGGGCTTCAATGTCAGTACACCCATTCACACAGTGTAGACCAGCAGTGGGCTTCAATGTCAGTACACCCATTCACAGTGTTGACCAGCAGAGGGCTTCAATGTCAATACACCCGTTCACTGTGTAGACCAGCTGAGGGCTTTAATGTCAGTACACCCATTCACACAGTGTAGACCAGCGGAGGGCTTCAATATCAGTACACCCGTTCACAGTGTAGACCAGCGGAGGGCTTCAATGTCAGTACACCCATTCACAGTGTTGACCAGCGGCGGGCTTCAATGTCAGTACACCCGTTCACAGTGTAGACCAGCGGAGGGCTTCAATGTCAGTACACCCGTTCACAGTGTAGACCAGCGGAGGGCTTCAATGTCAGTACACCCGTTCACAGTGTAGACCAGCGGAGGGCTTCAATGTCAGTACACCCATTCACACAGTGTAGAGAGCGGAGGGCTTCAATGTCAGTACACCAGTTAACAGTGTAGACCAGCGGTGGGCTTCAATGTCAGTACACCCGTTGACAGTGTTGACCAGCGGAGGGCTTCAATGTCAGTACACCCATTCACACAGTGTAGACCAGCAGTGGGCTTCAATGTCAGTACACCCATTCACAGTGTTGACCTGCAGAGGGCTTCAATGTCAATACACCCGTTCACTGTGTAGACCAGCTCAGGGCTTCAATGTCAGTACACCCATTCACACAGTGTAGACCAGCGGAGGGCTTCAATGTCAGTACACCCGTTCACAGTGTAGACCAGCGGAGGGCTTCAATGTCAGTACACCCATTCACAGTGTTGACCAGCGGAGGGCTTCAATGTCAGTACACCCGTTCACAGTGTAGACCAGCGGAGGGCTTCAATGTCAGTACACCAGTTCACAGTGTAGTCCAGCGGAGGGCTTCAATGTCAGTACAACCGTTCACAGTGTAGACCAGCGGAGGGCTTCAATGTCAGTACACCCATTCACACAGTGTTGACCAGCGGAGGGCTTCAATGTCAGTACACCCGTTCGCAGTGTAGACCAGCGGAGGGCTTCAATGTCAGTACACCCGTTCACAGTGTAGACCATCGGAGGGCTTCAATGTCAGTACACCCGTTCACAGTGTAGACCAGTGGAGGGCTTCAATGTCAGTACACCCGTTCACAGTGTAGACCATCGGAGGGCTTCAATGTCAGTACACCCGTTCGGAGTGTAGACCAGCAGAGGGCTTCAATGTCAGTACACCCGTTCACAGTGTAGACCAGCGGAGGGCTTCAATGTCAATACACCCGTTCACTGTGTAGACCATCTGAGGGCTTCAATGTCAGTACACCCATTCACACAGTGTAGACCAGCGGAGGGCTTCAATGTCAGTACACCCGTTGACAGTGTAGACCAGCGGAGGGCTTCAATGTCAATACACCCATTCACAGTGTTGACCAGCGGAGGGCTTCAATGTCAGTACACCCGTTCACAGTGTAGACCAGCGGAGGGCTTCAATGTCAGTACACCCGTTCACAGTGTAGACCAGCGGAGGGCTTCAATGTCAGTACACCCATTCACACAGTGTAGACCAGCAGAGGGCTTCAATGTCACTACACCCGTTCACAGTGTAGACCAGAGGAGGGCTTCAATGTCAGTACACCCATTCACACAGTGTAGACCAGCGAGGGCTTCAATGTCAGTACACCAGTTGACAGTGTAGACCAGCGGAGGGCTTCAATGTCAGTACACACGTTGACAGTGTAGACCAGCGGAGGGCTTCAATGTCAGTACACCCATTCACACAGTGTAGACCAGCAGTGGGCTTCAATGTCAGTACACCCATTCACAGTGTTGACCAGCAGAGGGCTTCAATGTCAATACACCCGTTCACTGTGTAGACCAGCTGAGGGCTTTAATGTCAGTACACCCATTCACACAGTGTAGACCAGCGGAGGGCTTCAATATCAGTACACCCGTTCACAGTGTAGACCAGCGGAGGGCTTCAATGTCAGTACACCCATTCACAGTGTTGACCAGCCGCGGGCTTCAATGTCAGTACACCCGTTCACAGTGTAGACCAGCGGAGGGCTTCAATGTCAGTACACCCGTTCACAGTGTAGACCAGCGGAGGGCTTCAATGTCAGTACACCCGTTCACAGTGTAGACCAGCGGAGGGCTTCAATGTCAGTACACCCATTCACACAGTGTAGAGAGCGGAGGGCTTCAATGTCAGTACACCAGTTAACAGTGTAGACCAGCGGTGGGCTTCAATGTCAGTACACCCGTTGACAGTGTTGACCAGCGGAGGGCTTCAATGTCAGTACACCCATTCACACAGTGTAGACCAGCAGTGGGCTTCAATGTCAGTACACCCATTCACAGTGTTGACCTGCAGAGGGCTTCAATGTCAATACACCCGTTCACAGAGTAGACCAGCGGAGGGCTTCAATGTCAGTACACCCGTTCACAGTGTATACCAGCGGAGGGCTTCAATGTCAGTACACCCATGCACACAGTGTTGACCAGCGGAGGGCTTCAATGTCAGTACACCCGTTCACAGTGTAGACCATCGGAGGGCTTCAATGTCAGTACACCCGATCACAGTGTAGACCAGTGGAGGGCTTCAATGTCAGTACACCCGTTCACAGTGAAGACCATCGGAGGGCTTCAATGTCAGTACACCCGTTCGGAGTGTAGACCAGCAGAGGGCTTCAATGTCAGTACACCCGTTCACAGTGTAGACCAGCGGAGGGCTTCAATGTCAATACACCCGTTCACTGTGTAGACCAGCTGAGGGCTTCAATGTCAGTACACCCATTCACACAGTGTAGACCAGCGGAGGGCTTCAATGTCAGTACACCCGTTCACAGTGTAGACCAGCGGAGGGCTTCAATGTCAGTACACCCATTCACAGTGTTGACCAGCGGAGGGCTTCAATGTCAGTACACCCGTTCACAGTGTAGACCAGCGGAGGGCTTCAATGTCAGTACACCCGTTCACAGTGTAGACCAGCGGAGGGCTTCAATGTCAGTACACCCGTTCACAGTGTAGTCCAGCGGAGGGCTTCAATGTCAGTACACCCATTCACAGTGTAGACCAGCAGAGGGCTTCAATGTCAGTACACCCGTTCACAGTGTAGACCAGCGGAGGGCTTCAATGTCAGTACACCCGTTCACAGTCTAGACCAGCGGAGGGCTTCAATGTCAGTACACCCATTCACACAGTGTAGACCAGCAGAGGGCTTCAATGTCACTACACCCGTTCACAGTGTAGACCAGCGGAGGGCTTCAATGTCAGTACACCCATTCACACAGTGTAGACCAGCGAGGGCTTCAATGTCAGTACACCAGTTGACAGTGTAGACCAGCGGAGGGCTTCAATGTCAGTACACACGTTGACAGTGTAGACCAGCGGAGGGCTTCAATGTCAGTACACCCATTCACACAGTGTAGACCAGCAGTGGGCTTAAAATGTCAGTACACCCATTCACAGTGTTGACCAGCAGAGGGCTTCAATGTCAATACACCCGTTCACTGTGTAGACCAGCTGAGGGCTTTAATGTCAGTACACCCATTCACACAGTGTAGACCAGCGGAGGGCTTCAATATCAGTACACCCGTTCACAGTGTAGACCAGCGGAGGGCTTCAATGTCAGTACACCCATTCACAGTGTTGACCAGCGGCGGGCTTCAATGTCAGTACACCCGTTCACAGTGTAGACCAGCGGAGGGCTTCAATGTCAGTACACCCGTTCACAGTGTAGACCAGCGGAGGGCTTCAATGTCAGTACACCCGTTCACAGTGTAGACCAGCGGAGGGCTTCAATGTCAGTACACCCATTCACACAGTGTAGAGAGCGGAGGGCTTCAATGTCAGTACACCAGTTAACAGTGTAGACCAGCGGTGGGCTTCAATGTCAGTACACCCGTTGACAGTGTTGACCAGCGGAGGGCTTCAATGTCAGTACACCCATTCACACAGTGTAGACCAGCAGTGGGCTTCAATGTCAGTACACCCATTCACAGTGTTGACCTGCAGAGGGCTTCAATGTCAATACACCCGTTCACTGTGTAGACCAGCTCAGGGCTTCAATGTCAGTACACCCATTCACACAGTGTAGACCAGCGGAGGGCTTCAATGTCAGTACACCCGTTCACAGTGTAGACCAGCGGAGGGCTTCAATGTCAGTACACCCATTCACAGTGTTGACCAGCGGAGGGCTTCAATGTCAGTACACCCGTTCACAGTGTAGACCAGCGGAGGGCTTCAATGTCAGTACACCAGTTCACAGTGTAGTCCAGCGGAGGGCTTCAATGTCAGTACAACCGTTCACAGTGTAGACCAGCGGAGGGCTTCAATGTCAGTACACCCATTCACACAGTGTTGACCAGCGGAGGGCTTCAATGTCAGTACACCCGTTCGCAGTGTAGACCAGCGGAGGGCTTCAATGTCAGTACACCCGTTCACAGTGTAGACCATCGGAGGGCTTCAATGTCAGTACACCCGTTCACAGTGTAGACCAGTGGAGGGCTTCAATGTCAGTACACCCGTTCACAGTGTAGACCATCGGAGGGCTTCAATGTCAGTACACCCGTTCGGAGTGTAGA
The DNA here is from genome assembly GCF_030144855.1 of Hypanus sabinus. NCBI lineage: Eukaryota > Metazoa > Chordata > Chondrichthyes > Myliobatiformes > Dasyatidae > Hypanus > Hypanus sabinus. Next base: position 362,481 of record NW_026779024.1, read on the forward strand.
CCAGCAGAGGGCTTCAATGTCAGTACACCCGTTCACAGTGTAGACCAGCGGAGGGCTTCAATGTCAATACACCCGTTCACTGTGTAGACCAGCTGAGGGCTTCAATGTCAGTACACCCATTCACACAGTGTAGACCAGCGGAGGGCTTCAATGTCAGTACACCCGTTGACAGTGTAGACCAGCGGAGGGCTTCAATGTCAATACACCCATTCACAGTGTTGACCAGCGGAGGGCTTCAATGTCAGTACACCCATTCACAGAGTAGACCAGCAGAGGGCTTCAATGTCAGTACACCCGTTCACAGTGTAGACCAGCGGAGGGCTTCAATGTCAGTACACCCGTTCACAGTGTAGACCAGCGGAGGGCTTCAATGTCAGTACACCCATTCACACAGTGTAGACCAGCAGAGGGCTTCAATGTCACTACACCCGTTCACAGTGTAGACCAGCGGAGGGCTTCAATGTCAGTACACCCGTTCACACAGTGTAGACCAGCAGTGGGCTTCAATGTCAGTACACCCATTCACAGTGTTGACCAGCAGAGGGCTTCAATGTCAGTACACCCATTCACACAGTGTAGACCAGCGGAGGGCTTCAATGTCAGTACACCCATTCACACAGTGTAGACCAGCGAGGGCTTCAATGTCAGTACACCAGTTGACAGTGTAGACCAGCGGAGGGCTTCAATGTCAGTACACACGTTGACAGTGTAGACCAGCGGAGGGCTTCAATGTCAGTACACCCATTCACACAGTGTAGACCAGCAGTGGGCTTCAATGTCAGTACACCCATTCACAGTGTTGACCAGCAGAGGGCTTCAATGTCAATACACCCGTTCACTGTGTAGACCAGCTGAGGGCTTTAATGTCAGTACACCCATTCACACAGTGTAGACCAGCGGAGGGCTTCAATATCAGTACACCCGTTCACAGTGTAGACCAGCGGAGGGCTTCAATGTCAGTACACCCATTCACAGTGTTGACCAGCGGCGGGCTTCAATGTCAGTACACCCGTTCACAGTGTAGACCAGCGGAGGGCTTCAATGTCAGTACACCCGTTCACAGTGTAGACCAGCGGAGGGCTTCAATGTCAGTACACCCGTTCACAGTGTAGACCAGCGGAGGGCTTCAATGTCAGTACACCCATTCACACAGTGTAGAGAGCGGAGGGCTTCAATGTCAGTACACCAGTTAACAGTGTAGACCAGCGGTGGGCTTCAATGTCAGTACACCCGTTGACAGTGTTGACCAGCGGAGGGCTTCAATGTCAGTACACCCATTCACACAGTGTAGACCAGCAGTGGGCTTCAATGTCAGTACACCCATTCACAGTGTTGACCTGCAGAGGGCTTCAATGTCAATACACCCGTTCACTGTGTAGACCAGCTCAGGGCTTCAATGTCAGTACACCCATTCACACAGTGTAGACCAGCGGAGGGCTTCAATGTCAGTACACCCGTTCACAGTGTAGACCAGCGGAGGGCTTCAATGTCAGTACACCCATTCACAGTGTTGACCAGCGGAGGGCTTCAATGTCAGTACACCCGTTCACATTGTAGACCAGCGGAGGGCTTCAATGTCAGTACACCAGTTCACAGTGTAGACCAGCGGAGGGCTTCAATGTCAGTACAACCGTTCACAGTGTAGACCAGCGGAGGGCTTCAATGTCAGTACACCCATTCACACAGTGTTGATCAGCGGAGGGCTTCAATGTCAGTACACCCGTTCGCAGTGTAGACCAGCGGAGGGCTTCAATGTCAGTACACCCGTTCACAGTGTAGACCATCGGAGGGCTTCAATGTCAGTACACCCGTTCACAGTGTAGACCAGTGGAGGGCTTCAATGTCAGTACACCCGTTCACAGTGTAGACCATCGGAGGGCTTCAATGTCAGTACACCCGTTCGGAGTGTAGACCAGCAGAGGGCTTCAATGTCAGTACACCCGTTCACAGTGTAGACCAGCGGAGGGCTTCAATGTCAATACACCCGTTCACTGTGTAGACCAGCTGAGGGCTTCAATGTCAGTACACCCATTCACACAGTGTAGACCAGCGGAGGGCTTCAATGTCAGTACACCCGTTGACAGTGTAGACCAGCGGAGGGCTTCAATGTCAGTACACCCATTCACAGTGTTGACCAGCGGAGGGCTTCAATGTCAGTACACCCGTTCACAGTGTAGACCAGCGGAGGGCTTCAATGTCAGTACACCCGTTCACAGTGTAGACCAGCGGAGGGCTTCAATGTCAGTACACCCGTTCACAGTGTATACCAGCGGAGGGCTTCAATGTCAGTACACCCATGCACACAGTGTTGACCAGCGGAGGGCTTCAATGTCAGTACACCCGTTCGCAGTGTAGACCAGCGGAGGGCTTCAATGTCAGTACACCCATTCACAGTGTAGACCAGCGGAGGGCTTCAATGTCAGTACACCCGTTCACAGTGTAGACCAGCGGAGGCCTTCAATGTCAGTACACCCGTTCACATTGTAGACCAGCGGAGAGCTTCAATGTCTGTACACCCGTTCACAGTGTAGACCAGCGGAGGGCTTCAATGTCAGTACACCCGTTCACAGTGTAGACCAGCGGAGGGCTTCAATGTCAGTACACCCGTTCACAGTGTTGACCAGCGGAGGGCTTCAATGTCAGTACACCCGTTCACAGTGTAGTCCAGCGGAGGGCTTCAATGTCAGTACACCCATTCACAGTGTAGACCAGCAGAGGGCTTCAATGTCAGTACACCCGTTCACAGTGTAGACCAGCGGAGGGCTTCAATGTCAGTACACCCGTTCACAGTGTAGACCAGCGGAGGGCTTCAATGTCAGTACACCCATTCACACAATGTAGATCAACAGAGGGCTTCAATGTCAGTACACCCGTTCACAGTGTAGACCAGCGGGGGGCTTCAATGTCAGTACACACGTTGACATTGTAGACCAGCGGAGGGCTTCAATGTCAGTACACCCGTTCACAGTGTAGACCAGCGGAGGGCTTCAATGTCAGTACACCCATTCACACAGAGTAGACCAGCGAGGGCTTCAATGTCAGTACACCAGTTGACAGTGTAGACCAGCGGAGGGCTTCAATGTCAGTACACACGTTGACATTGTAGACCAGCGGAGGGCTTCAATGTCAGTACACCCATTCACACAGTGTAGACCAGCAGTGGGCTTCAATGTCAGTACACCCATTCACAGTGTTGACCAGCAGAGGGCTTCAATGTCAATACACCCGTTCACTGTGTAGACCAGCTGAGGGCTTCAATGTCAGTACACCCATTCACACAGTGTAGACCAGCGGAGGGCTTCAATGTCAGTACACCCGTTCACAGTGTAGACCAGCGGAGGGCTTCAATGTCAGTACACCCGTTCACAGTGTAGACCAGAGGAGGGCTTCAATGTCAGTACACCCGTTCACAGTGTAGACCAGCGGAGGGCTTCAATGTCAGTACACCCGTTCACAGTGTAGACCAGCGGAGGGCTTCAATGTCAGTACACCCGTTCACAGTGTAGACCAGCGGAGGGCTTCAATGTCAGTACACCCATTCACACAGTGTAGACCAGCAGTGGGCTTCAATGTCAGTACACCCATTCACAGTGTTGACCAGCTGAGGGCTTCAATGTCAATACACCCGTTCACTGTGTAGACCAGCTGAGGGCTTCAATGTCAGTACACCCATTCACACAGTGTAGACCAGCGGAGGGCTTCAATGTCAGTACACCCGTCCACAGTGTAGACCAGCGGAGGGCTTCAATGTCAGTACACCCATCCACAGTGTTGACCAGCGGAGGGCTTCAATGTCAGTACACCCGTTCACAGTGTAGACCAGCGGAGGGCTTCAATGTCAGTACACCCGTTCACAGTGTAGACCAGCGGAGGGCTTCAATGTCAGTACAACCGTTCACAGTGTAGACCAGCGGAGGGCTTCAATGTCAGTACACCCATTCACACAGTGTTGACCAGCGGAGGGCTTCAATGTCAGTACACCCGTTCGCAGTGTAGACCAGCGGAGGGCTTCAATGTCAGTACACCCGTTCACAGTGTAGACCATCGGAGGGCTTCAATGTCAGTACACCCGTTCACAGTGTAGACCAGTGGAGGGCTTCAATGTCAGTACACCCGTTCACAGTGTAGACCAGCGGAGGGCTTCAATGTCAGTACACCCATTCACAGTGTTGACCAGCAGAGGGCTTCAATGTCAATACACCCGTTCACTGTGTAGACCAGCTGAGGGCTTCAATGTCAGTACACCCATTCACAGTGTTGACCAGCGGAGGGCTTCAATGTCAGTACACCCGTTCACAGTGTAGACCAGCGGAGGGCTTCAATGTCAGTACACCCGTTCACAGTGTAGACCAGCGGAGGGCTTCAATGTCAGTACACCCGTTCACAGTGTATACCAGCGGAGGGCTTCAATGTCAGTACACCCATTCACACAGTGTTGACCAGCGGAGGGCTTCAATGTCAGTACACCCGTTCGCAGTGTAGACCGGCGGAGGGCTTCAATGTCAGTATACCCGTTCACAGTGTAGACCAGCGGAGGGCTTCAATGTCAGTACACCCGTTCACAGTGTAGACCAGCGGAGGGCTTCAATGTCAGTACACCAGTTCACAGTGTAGACCAGCGGAGGTCTTCAATGTCAGTACACCCGTTCAGAGTGTAGACCAGCAGAGGGCTTCAATGTCAGTACACCCGTTCACAGTGTAGACCAGCGGAGGGCTTCAATGTCAGTACACCCGTTCACAGTGTAGACCAGCGGAGGGCTTCAATATCAGTACACCCGTTCACAGTGTAGACCAGCGGAGGGCTTCAATGTCAGTACACCCGTTCACAGTGTAGACCAGCGGAGGGCTTCAATGTCAGTACACCCGTTCACAGTGTAGACCGGCCGAGGGCTTCAATATCAGTACACCCGTTCACAGTGTAGACCAGCGGAGGGCTTCAATGTCAGTACACCCATTCACACAGTGTTGACCAGCGGAGGGCTTCAATGTCAGTACACCCGTTCACTGTGTAGACCAGCGGAAGGCTTCAATGTCAGCACACCCATTCACAGTGTAGACCAGCCGAGGGCTTCAATGTCAGTACACCCGTTCACAGTGTAGACCAGCGGAGGGCTTCAATGTCAGTACACCCGTTCACACAGTGTAGACAAGCGGAGGGCTTCAATGTCAGTACACCCGTTCACAGTGTAGACCAGCAGAGGGCTTCAATATCAGTACACCCGTTCACAGTGTAGACCAGCAGAGGGCTTCAATGTCAGTACACCCGTTGACAGTGTTGACCAGCGGAGGGCTTCAATGTCAGTACACCCATTCACACAGTGTAGACCAGCAGTGGGCTTCAATGTCAGTACACCCATTCACAGTGTTGACCAGCAGAGGGCTTCAATGTCAATACACCCGATCACGGTGTAGACCAGCTCAGGGCTTCAATGTCAGTACACCCATTCACACAGTGTAGACCAGCGGAGGGCTTCAATGTCAGTACACCCGTTCACAGTGTAGACCAGCGGAGGGCGTCAATGTCAGCACACCCATTCACAGTGTTGACCAGCGGAGGGCTTCAATGTCAGTACCCCCGTTCACAGTGTAGACCAGCGGAGGGCTTCAATGTCAGTACACCCGTTCACAGTGTAGACCAGCGGAGGGCTTCAATGTCAGTACAACCGTTCACAGTGTAGACCAGCGGAGGGCTTCAATGTCAGTACACCCATTCACACAGTGTTGACCAGCGGAGGGCTTCAATGTCAGTACACCTGTTCGCAGTGTAGACCAGCGGAGGGCTTCAATGTCAGTTCACCCGTTCACAGTGTATACCATCGGAGGGCTTCAATGTCAGTACACCCGTTCACAGTGTAGACCAGTGGAGGGCTTCAATGTCAGTACACCCGTTCACAGTGTAGACCATCGGAGGGCTTCAATGTCAGTACACCCGTTCGGAGTGTAGACCAGCAGAGGGCTTCAATGTCAGTACACCCGTTCACAGTGTAGACCAGCGGAGGGCTTCAATGTCAATACACCCGTTCACTGTGTAGACCAGCTGAGGGCTTCAATGTCAGTACACCCATTCACACAGTGTAGACCAGCGGAGGGCTTCAATGTCAGTACACCCGTTCACAGTGTAGACCAGCGGAGGGCTTCAATGTCAGTACACCCGTTCACAGTGTTGACCAGCGGAGGGCTTCAATGTCAGTACACCCGTTCACAGTGTAGTCCAGCGGAGGGCTTCAATGTCAGTACACCCATTCACAGTGTAGACCAGCAGAGGGCTTCAATGTCAGTACACCCGTTCACAGTGAAGACCAGCGGAGGGCTTCAATGTCAGTACACCCGTTCACAGTGTAGACCAGCGGAGGGCTTCAATTTCAGTACACCCATTCACACAGTGTAGTCCAGCAGAGGGCTTCAATGTCAGTACACCCGTTCACAGTGTAGACCAGCGGAGGGCTTCAATGTCAGTACACCCATTCACACAGTGTAGACCAGCGGAGGGCTTCAATGTCAGTACACCCGTTCACAGTGTAGACCAGGGGAGGTCTTCAATGTCAGTGCACCCGTTGACAGTGTTGACCAGCGGAGGGCTTCAATGTCAGTACACCCATTCACACAGTGTAGACAAGCAGAGGGCTTCAATGTCAGTACACCCATTCACAGTGTTGTCCAGCAGAGGGCTTCAATGTCAATACACCCGTTCACAGTGTAGACCAGCTGAGGGCTTCAATGTCAGTACACCCGTTCACAGTGTAGACCAGCGGAGGGCTTCAATTTCAGTACACCCATTCACACAGTGTAGTCCAGCAGAGGGCTTCAATGTCAGTACACCCGTTCACAGTGTAGACCAGCGGAGGGCTTCAATGTCAGTACACCCATTCACACAGTGTAGACCAGCGGAGGGCTTCAATGTCAGTACACCCGTTCACAGTGTAGACCAGGGGAGGGCTTCAATGTCAGTGCACCCGTTGACAGTGTTGACCAGCGGAGGGCTTCAATGTCAGTACACCCATTCACACAGTGTAGACAAGCAGAGGGCTTCAATGTCAGTACACCCATTCACAGTGTTGACCAGCAGAGGGCTTCAATGTCAATACACCCGTTCACAGTGTAGACCAGCTGAGGGCTTCAATGTCAGTACACCCATTCACACAGTGTAGACCAGCGGAGAGCTTCAATGTCAGTACACCCGTTCACAGTGTAGACCAGCGGAGGGCTTCAATGTCAGTACACCCGTTCACAGTGTAGACCAGCGGAGGGCTTCAATGTCAGTACACCCATTCACAGTGTTGACCAGCGGAGGGCTTCAATGTCAATACACCCGTTCACAGTGTAGACCAGCTGAGGGCTTCAATGTCAGTACACCCATTCACACAGTGTAGACCAGCGGAGAGCTTCAATGTCAGTACACCCGTTCACAGTGTAGACCAGCGGAGGGCTTCAATGTCAGTACACCCATTCACAGTGTTGACCAGCGGAGGGCTTCAATGTCAGTACACCCGTTCACAGTGTAGACCAGCGGAGGGCTTCAATGTCAGTACACCCGTTCACAGTGTAGACCAGCGGAGGGCTTCAATGTCAGAACACCCGTTCACAGTGTTGACAAGCGGAGGGCTTCAATGTCAGTACACCCGTTCACAGTGTAGACCAGCGGAGGGCTTCAATGTCAGTACACCCATTCACACAGTGCAGATCAGCGGAGGGCTTCAATGTCAGTACATCCATTCACACAGTGTAGACCAGCGGAGGGCTTCAATGTCAGTACATGCATTCACACAGTGTAGACCAGCAGAGGGCTTCAATGTCAGTACACCCGTTCACAGTGTTGACCAGCATAGGGCTTCAATGTCAATACACCCGTTCACAGTGTAGACCAGCGGAGGGCTTCAATGTCAGTACACCAGTTCACAGTGTAGACCAGCGGAGGGCTTCAAATGCAGTACACCCGTTCACAGTGTAGACCAGCGGAGGGCTTCAAATGCAGTACACCCATTCACAGTGTTGACCAGCAGAGGGCTTCAATGTCAATACACCCGTTCACAGTGTAGACCAGCTGAGGGCTTCAATGTCAGTACACCCATTCACACAGTGTAGACCAGCGGAGAGCTTCAATGTCAGTACACCCGTTCACAGTGTAGACCAGCGGAGGGCTTCAATGTCAGTACACCCGTTCACAGTGTAGACCAGCGGAGGGCTTCAATGTCAGTACACCCATTCACAGTGTTGACCAGCGGAGGGCTTCAATGTCAATACACCCGTTCACAGTGTAGACCAGCTGAGGGCTTCAATGTCAGTACACCCATTCACACAGTGTAGACCAGCGGAGAGCTTCAATGTCAGTACACCCGTTCACAGTGTAGACCAGCGGAGGGCTTCAATGTCAGTACACCCATTCACAGTGTTGACCAGCGGAGGGCTTCAATGTCAGTACACCCGTTCACAGTGTAGACCAGCGGAGGGCTTCAATGTCAGTACACCCGTTCACAGTGTAGACCAGCGGAGGGCTTCAATGTCAGAACACCCGTTCACAGTGTTGACAAGCGGAGGGCTTCAATGTCAGTACACCCGTTCACAGTGTAGACCAGCGGAGGGCTTCAATGTCAGTACACCCATTCACACAGTGCAGATCAGCGGAGGGCTTCAATGTCAGTACATCCATTCACACAGTGTAGACCAGCGGAGGGCTTCAATGTCAGTACATGCATTCACACAGTGTAGACCAGCAGAGGGCTTCAATGTCAGTACACCCGTTCACAGTGTTGACCAGCATAGGGCTTCAATGTCAATACACCCGTTCACAGTGTAGACCAGCGGAGGGCTTCAATGTCAGTACACCAGTTCACAGTGTAGACCAGCGGAGGGCTTCAAATGCAGTACACCCGTTCACAGTGTAGACCAGCGGAGGGCTTCAAATGCAGTACACCCGTTCACAGTGTAGACCAGCAGAAGGCTTCAATGTCAGTACACCCATTCACAGTGTAGACCAGCGGAGGGCTTCAATGTCAGTACACCCGTTCACACAGTGTAGACCAGCGGAGGGCTTCAAATGCAGTACAGCCGTTCACAGTGTAGACCAGCAGAGGGCTTCAATGTCAGTACAGCCGTTCACAGTGTAGACCAGCGGAGGGCTTCACTGTCAGTACACCCGTTCACAGTGTAGACCAGCGGAGGGCTTCAATGTCAGTACACCCATTCACACAGTGTAGACCAGCAGAGGGCATCAATGTCAGTACACCCGTTCACAGTGTAGACCAGTGGAGGGCTTCAATGTCAGTACACCCATTCACACAGTGTAGACCAGCGGAGGGCTTCAATGTCAGTACACCCGTTCACAGTGTAGACCAGCGGAGGGCTTCAATGTCAGTACACCCGTTGACAGTGTTGACCAGCGGAGGGCTTCAATGTCAGTACACCCATTCACACAGTGTAGACCAGCAGAGGGCTTCAATGTCAGTACACCCATTCACAGTGTTGACCAGCAGAGGGCTTCAATGTCAATACACCCGTTCACAGTGTAGACCAGCTGAGGGCTTCAATGTCAGTACACACATTCACACAGTGTAGACCAGCGGAGGGCTTCAATGTCAGTACACCCGTTCACAGTGTAGACCCGCGGAGTGCTTCAATGTCAGTACACCCATTCACAGTGTTGACCAGCGGAGGGCTTCAATGTCAGTACACCCGTTCACAGTGTAGACCAGCGGAGGGCTTCAATGCCAGTACACACGTTCACAGTGTAGACCAGCGGAGGGCTTCAATGTCAGTACACCCGTTCACAGTGTTGACAAGCGGAGGGCTTCAATGTCAGTACACCCGTTCACAGTGTAGACCAGCGGAGGGCTTCAATGTCAGTACATCCATTCTCACAGTGTAGACCAGCAGAGGGCTTCAATGTCAGTACACCCGTTCACATTGTTGACCAGCAGAGGGCTTCAATGTCAATACACCCGTTCACAGTGTAGACCAGCGGAGGGCTTCAATGTCAGTACACCAGTTCACAGTGTAGACCAGCGGAGGGCTTCAAATGCAGTACACCCGTTCACAGTGTAGACCAGCAGAGGGCTTCAATGTCAGTACACCCATTCACAGTGTAGACCAGCGGAGGGCTTCAATGTCAGTACACCCGTTCACACAGTGTAGACCAGCGGAGGGCTTCAAATGCAGTACACCCGTTCACAGTGTAGACCAGCAGACGGCTTCAATGTCAGTACACCCATTCACAGTGTAGACCAGCGGAGGGCTTCAATGTCATTACACCCGTTCTCACAGTGTAGACCAGCGGAGGGCTTCAAAGTCAGTACACCCGTTCACACAGTGTAGACCAGCGGAGGGCTTCAAATGCAGTACACCCGTTCACACAGTGCAGACCAGCGGAGGGCATCAATGTCAGTACACCCGTTCACAGTGTAGACCAGCGGAGGGCTTCAATGTCAGTACACCGATTCACACAGTGTAGACCAGCAGAGGGCTTCAAATGTCAGTACACCCGTTCACACAGTGTTGACCAGCGGAGTGCTTCAATATCAGTACACCCATTCACAGTGTAGACCAGCGGAGGGCTTCAATGTCAGTACACCCGTTCACACAGTGCAGACCAGCGGAGGGCATCAATGTCAGTACACTCGTTCACACAGTGTTGACCAGCGGAGGGCTTCAATGTCAGTACACCCGTTCACACAGTGTTGACCAGCGGAGGGCTTCAATGTCAGTACACCCGTTCACAGTGTAGACCAGCGGAGGGCATCAATGTCAGTACACTCGTTCACACAGTGTTGACCAGCGGAGGGCTTCAATGTCAGTACACTCGTTCACACAGTGTTGACCAGCGGAGGGCTTCAATGTCAGTACACCCGTTCACAGAGTGCAGACCAGCAGAGGGCTTCAATGTCAGTACACCCGTTCACAGTGTTGACCAGCGGAGGGCTTCAATGTCAGTACACCCGTTCACAGTGTAGACCAGCGGAGGGCTTCAATGTCAGTACACCCGTTCACAGTGTAGACCAGCGGAGGGCTTCAATGTCAGTACACCCGTTCACAGTTTAGACCAGCTGAGGGCTTCAATGTCAGTACACCCATTCACAGTGTAGACCAGCGGAGGGCTTCAATGTCAGTACACCCGTTCACAGTGTAGACCAGCGGAGGGCTTCAATGTCAGTACACCCGTTCACAGTGTAACCAGCGGAGGGCTTCAATGTCAGTACACCCGTTCACACAGTGTAGACCAGCGGAGGGCTTCAATGTCAGTACACCCGTTCACAGTGTAGACCAGCGGAGGGCTTCAATGTCAGTACACCCGTTCACAGTGTAGACCAGCGGAGGGCTGCAATGTCAGTACACCCGTTCACAGTGTAGACCAGCGGAGGGCTTCAATGTCAGTACACCCATACACAGTGTAGACCAGCGGAGGGTTTCAATGTCAGTACACCCGTTCACAGTGTAGACCAGCGGAGGGCTTCAATGTCAGTACACCCGTTGACAGTGTAGACCAGCAGAGGGCTTCAATGTCAGTACACCCGTTCACAGTGTGGACCAGCGGAGGGCTTCAATGTCAGTACACCCGTTCACAGTGTAGACCAGCGGAGGGCTTCAATGTCAGTACACCCGTTCACAGTGTTGACCAGCGGAGGGCTTCAATGTCAGTACACCCGTTCACAGTGTAGTCCAGCGGAGGGCTTCAATGTCAGTACACCCATTCACAGTGTAGACCAGCAGAGGGCTTCAATGTCAGTACACCCGTTCACAGTGAAGACCAGCGGAGGGCTTCAATGTCAGTACACCCGTTCACAGTGTAGACCAGCGGAGGGCTTCAATTTCAGTACACCCATTCACACAGTGTAGTCCAGCAGAGGGCTTCAATGTCAGTACACCCGTTCACAGTGTAGACCAGCGGAGGGCTTCAATGTCAGTACACCCATTCACACAGTGTAGACCAGCGGAGGGCTTCAATGTCAGTACACCCGTTCACAGTGTAGACCAGGGGAGGGCTTCAATGTCAGTGCACCCGTTGACAGTGTTGACCAGCGGAGGGCTTCAATGTCAGTACACCCATTCACACAGTGTAGACAAGCAGAGGGCTTCAATGTCAGTACACCCATTCACAGTGTTGACCAGCAGAGGGCTTCAATGTCAATACACCCGTTCACAGTGTAGACCAGCTGAGGGCTTCAATGTCAGTACACCCATTCACACAGTGTAGACCAGCGGAGAGCTTCAATGTCAGTACACCCGTTCACAGTGTAGACCAGCGGAGGGCTTCAATGTCAGTACACCCATTCACAGTGTTGACCAGCGGAGGGCTTCAATGTCAGTACACCCGTTCACAGTGTAGACCAGCGGAGGGCTTCAATGTCAGTACACCCGTTCACAGTGTAGACCAGCGGAGGGCTTCAATGTCAGAACACCCGTTCACAGTGTTGACAAGCGGAGGGCTTCAATGTCAGTACACCCGTTCACAGTGTAGACCAGCGGAGGGCTTCAATGTCAGTACACCCATTCACACAGTGCAGATCAGCGGAGGGCTTCAATGTCAGTACATCCATTCACACAGTGTAGACCAGCGGAGGGCTTCAATGTCAGTACATGCATTCACACAGTGTAGACCAGCAGAGGGCTTCAATGTCAGTACACCCGTTCACAGTGTTGACCAGCAGAGGGCTTCAATGTCAATACACCCGTTCACAGTGTAGACCAGCGGAGGGCTTCAATGTCAGTACACCAGTTCACAGTGTAGACCAGCGGAGGGCTTCAAATGCAGTACACCCGTTCACAGTGTAGACCAGCGGAGGGCTTCAAATGCAGTACACCCGTTCACAGTGTAGACCAGCAGAAGGCTTCAATGTCAGTACACCCATTCACAGTGTAGACCAGCGGAGGGCTTCAATGTCAGTACACCCGTTCACACAGTGTAGACCAGCGGAGGGCTTCAAATGCAGTACAGCCGTTCACAGTGTAGACCAGCAGAGGGCTTCAATGTCAGTACAGCCGTTCACAGTGTAGACCAGCGGAGGGCTTCACTGTCAGTACACCCGTTCACAGTGTAGACCAGCTGAGGGCTTCAATGTCAGTACACCCATTCACACAGTGTAGACCAGCAGAGGGCATCAATGTCAGTACACCCGTTCACAGTGTAGACCAGTGGAGGGCTTCAATGTCAGTACACCCATTCACACAGTGTAGACCAGCGGAGGGCTTCAATGTCAGTACACCCGTTCACAGTGTAGACCAGCGGAGGGCTTCAATGTCAGTACACCCGTTGACAGTGTTGACCAGCGGAGGGCTTCAATGTCAGTACACCCATTCACACAGTGTAGACCAGCAGAGGGCTTCAATGTCAGTACACCCATTCACAGTGTTGACCAGCAGAGGGCTTCAATGTCAATACACCCGTTCACAGTGTAGACCAGCTGAGGGCTTCAATGTCAGTACACCCATTCACACAGTGTAGACCAGCGGAGGGCTTCAATGTCAGTACACCCGTTCACAGTGTAGACCCGCGGAGTGCTTCAATGTCAGTACACCCATTCACAGTGTTGACCAGCGGAGGGCTTCAATGTCAGTACACCCGTTCACAGTGTAGACCAGCGGAGGCTTCAATGCCAGTACACACGTTCACAGTGTAGACCAGCGGAGGGCTTCAATGTCAGTACACCCGTTCACAGTGTTGACAAGCGGAGGGCTTCAATGTCAGTACACCCGTTCACAGTGTAGACCAGCGGAGGGCTTCAATGTCAGTACATCCATTCTCACAGTGTAGACCAGCAGAGGGCTTCAATGTCAGTACACCCGTTCACATTGTTGACCAGCAGAGGGCTTCAATGTCAATACACCCGTTCACAGTGTAGACCAGCGGAGGGCTTCAATGTCAGTACACCAGTTCACAGTGTAGACCAGCGGAGGGCTTCAAATGCAGTACACCCGTTCACAGTGTAGACCAGCAGAGGGCTTCAATGTCAGTACACCCATTCACAGTGTAGACCAGCGGAGGGCTTCAATGTCAGTACACCCGTTCACACAGTGTAGACCAGCGGAGGGCTTCAAATGCAGTACACCCGTTCACAGTGTAGACCAGCAGACGGCTTCAATGTCAGTACACCCATTCACAGTGTAGACCAGCGGAGGGCTTCAATGTCAGTACACCCGTTCTCACAGTGTAGACCAGCGGAGGGCTTCAAAGTCAGTACACCCGTTCACACAGTGTAGACCAGCGGAGGGCTTCAACTGCAGTACACCCGTTCACACAGTGCAGACCAGCGGAGGGCATCAATGTCAGTACACTCGTTCACACAGTGTTGACCAGCGGAGGGCTTCAATGTCAGTACACCCGTTCACAGTGTAGACCAGCGGAGGGCTTCAATGTCAGTACACCCGTTCACAGTGTAGACCAGCGGAGGGCTTCAATGTCAGTACACCCATTCACACAGTGTAGACCAGCGGAGGGTTTCAATGTCAGTACACCCGTTCACAGTGTAGACCAGCGGAGGGTTTCAATGTCAGTACACCCGTTGACAGTGTAGACCAGCAGAGGGCTTCAATGTCAGTACACCCATTCACAGTGTTGACCAGCAGAGGGCTTCAATGTGAATACACCCGTTCACAGTGTAGACCAGCTGAGGGCTTCAATGTCAGTACACCCATTCACACAGTGTAGACCAGCGGAGTGCTTCAATGTCAGTACACCCGTTCACAGTGTAGACCCGCGGAGTGCTTCAATGTCAGTACACCCGTTCACAGTGTTGACCAGCGGAGGGCTTCAATGTCAGTACACCCGTTCACAGTGTAGACCAGCGGAGGGCTTCAATGTCAGTACACCCGTTCACAGTGTAGACCAGCGGAGGGCTTCAATGTCAGTACACCCGTTCACAGTGTTGACAAGCGGAGGGCTTCAATGTCAGTACACCCGTTCACAGTGTAGACCAGCGGAGGGCTTCAATGTCAGTACACCCATTCACACAGTGTAGACCAGCGGAGGGCTTCAATGTCAGTACATCCATTCACACAGTGTAGACCAGCAGAGGGCTTCAATGTCAGTACACCCGTTCACAGTGTAGACCAGCGGAGGGCTTCAAATGCAGTACACCCGTTCACAGTGTAACCAGCGGAGGGCTTCAATGTCAGTACACCCGTTCACACAGTGTAGACCAGCGGAGGGCATCAATGTCAGTACACCAGTTCACAGTGTAGACCAGCGGAGGGCTTCAATGTCAGTACACCCATTCACAGTGTAGACCAGCGGAGGGCTTCAATGTCAGTACACCCGTGCACACAGTGTAGACCAGCGGAGGGCTTCAATGTCAGTACATCCATTCACACAGTGTAGACCAGCAGAGGGCTTCAATGTCAGTACACCCGTTCACAGTGTTGACCAGCAGAGGGCTTCAATGTCAATACACCCGTTCACAGTGTAGACCAGCGGAGGGCTTCAATGTCAGTACACCCGTTCACAGTGTAGACGAGCGGAGGGCTTCAATGTCAGTACACCCGTTCACAGTTTAGACCAGCTGACGGCTTCAATGTCAGTACACCCATTCACAGTGTAGACCAGCGGAGGGCTTCAATGTCAGTACACCCGTTGACAGTGTAGACCAGCAGAGGGCTTCAATGTCAGTACACCCATTCACAGTGCTGACCAGCAGAGGGCTTCAATGTCAATACACCCGTTCACAGTGTAGACCAGCTGAGGGCTTCAATGTCAGTACATCCATTCTCACAGTGTAGACCAGCAGAGGGCTTCAATGTCAGTACACCCGTTCACATTGTTGAGCAGCAGAGGGCTTCAATGTCAATACACCCGTTCACAGTGTAGACCAGCGGAGGGCTTCAATGTCAGTACACCAGTTCACAGTGTAGACCAGCGGAGGGCTTCAAATGCAGTACACCCGTTCACAGTGTAGACCAGCAGAGGGCTTCAATGTCAGTACACCCATTCACAGTGTAGACCAGCGGAGGGCTTCAATGTCAGTACACCCGTTCACACAGTGTAGACCAGCGGAGGGCTTCAAATGCAGTACACCCGTTCACAGTGTAGACCAGCAGACGGCTTCAATGTCAGTACACCCATTCACAGTGTAGACCAGCGGAGGTCTTCAATGTCATTACACCCGTTCTCACAGTGTAGACCAGCGGAGGGCTTCAAAGTCAGTACACCCGTTCACACAGTGTAGACCAGCGGAGGGCTTCAAATGCAGTACACCCGTTCACACAGTGCAGACCAGCGGAGGGCTTCAATGTCAGTACACCCATTCACACAGTGTAGACCAGCGGAGGGCTTCAATGTCAGTACACCCATTCACAGTGTAGACCAGCGGAGGGCTTCAATGTCATTACACCCGTTCTCACAGTGTAGACCAGCGGAGGGCTTCAAAGTCAGTACACCCGTTCACACAGTGTAGACCAACGGAGGGCTTCAAATGCAGTACACCCGTTCACACAGTGCAGACCAGCAGAGGGCATCAATGTCAGTACACCCGTTCACAGTGTAGACCAGCGGAGGGCTTCAAATGCAGTACACCCGTTCACACAGTGTAGACCAGCGGAGGGCTTCAATGTCAGTACACCCATTCACACAGTGTAGACCAGCGGAGGGCTTCAATGTCAGTACACCCATTCACACAGTGTAGACCAGCGGAGAGCTTCAATGTCAGTACACCCATACACAGTGTAGACCAGCGGAGGGCATCAATGTCAGTACACCCGTTCACAGTGCAGACCAGCGGAGGGCTTCAATGTCAGTATACCCGTTCACAGTGTTCACCAGCGGAGGGCTTCAATGTCAGTACACTCGTTCACACAGTGTTGACCAGCGGAGGGCTTCAATGTCAGTACACCCGTTCACAGAGTGCAGACCAGCAGAGGGCTTCAATGTCAGTACACCCGTTCACAGTGTTGACCAGCGGAGGGCTTCAATGTCAGTACACCCGTTCACAGTGTAGACCAGCGGAGGGCTTCAATGTCAGTACACCCGTTCACAGTGTAGACCAGCGGAGGGCTTCAATGTCAGTACACCCGTTCACAGTTTAGACCAGCTGAGGGCTTCAATGTCAGTACACCCATTCACAGTGTAGACCAGCGGAGGGCTTCAATGTCAGTACACCCGTTCACAGTGTAGACCAGCGGAGGGCTTCAATGTCAGTACACCCGTTCACAGTGTAACCAGCGGAGGGCTTCAATGTCAGTACACCCGTTCACACAGTGTAGACCAGCGGAGGGCTTCAATGTCAGTACACCCGTTCACAGTGTAGACCAGCGGAGGGCTTCAATGTCAGTACACCCGTTCACAGTGTAGACCAGCGGAGGGCTGCAATGTCAGAACACCCGTTCACAGTGTAGACCAGCGGAGGGCTTCAATGTCTGTACACCCATTCACACAGTGTAGACCAGCGGAGGGTTTCAATGTCAGTACACCCGTTCACAGTGTAGACCAGCGGAGGGCTTCAATGTCAGTACACCCGTTGACAGTGTAGACCAGCAGAGGGCTTCAATGTCAGTACACCCGTTCACAGTGTGGACCAGCGGAGGGCTTCAATGTCAGTACACCCGTTCACAGTGTAGACCAGCGGAGGGCTTCAATGTCAGTACACCCGTTCACAGTGTTGACCAGCGGAGGGCTTCAATGTCAGTACACCCGTTCACAGTGTAGTCCAGCGGAGGGCTTCAATGTCAGTACACCCATTCACAGTGTAGACCAGCAGAGGGCTTCAATGTCAGTACACCCGTTCACAGTGAAGACCAGCGGAGGGCTTCAATGTCAGTACACCCGTTCACAGTGTAGACCAGCGGAGGGCTTCAATTTCAGTACACCCATTCACACAGTGTAGTCCAGCAGAGGGCTTCAATGTCAGTACACCCGTTCACAGTGTAGACCAGCGGAGGGCTTCAATGTCAGTACACCCATTCACACAGTGTAGACCAGCGGAGGGCTTCAATGTCAGTACACCCGTTCACAGTGTAGACCAGGGGAGGGCTTCAATGTCAGTGCACCCGTTGACAGTGTTGACCAGCGGAGGGCTTCAATGTCAGTACACCCATTCACACAGTGTAGACAAGCAGAGGGCTTCAATGTCAGTACACCCATTCACAGTGTTGACCAGCAGAGGGCTTCAATGTCAATACACCCGTTCACAGTGTAGACCAGCTGAGGGCTTCAATGTCAGTACACCCATTCACACAGTGTAGACCAGCGGAGAGCTTCAATGTCAGTACACCCGTTCACAGTGTAGACCAGCGGAGGGCTTCAATGTCAGTACACCCATTCACAGTGTTGACCAGCGGAGGGCTTCAATGTCAGTACACCCGTTCACAGTGTAGACCAGCGGAGGGCTTCAATGTCAGTACACCCGTTCACAGTGTAGACCAGCGGAGGGCTTCAATGTCAGAACACCCGTTCACAGTGTTGACAAGCGGAGGGCTTCAATGTCAGTACACCCGTTCACAGTGAAGACCAGCGGAGGGCTTCAATGTCAGTACACCCATTCACACAGTGCAGATCAGCGGAGGGCTTCAATGTCAGTACATCCATTCACACAGTGTAGACCAGCGGAGGGCTTCAATGTCAGTACATGCATTCACACAGTGTAGACCAGCAGAGGGCTTCAATGTCAGTACACCCGTTCACAGTGTTGACCAGCAGAGGGCTTCAATGTCAATACACCCGTTCACAGTGTAGACCAGCGGAGGGCTTCAATGTCAGTACACCAGTTCACAGTGTAGACCAGCGGAGGGCTTCAAATGCAGTACACCCGTTCACAGTGTAGACCAGCAGAAGGCTTCAATGTCAGTACACCCATTCACAGTGTAGACCAGCGGAGGGCTTCAATGTCAGTACACCCGTTCACACAGTGTAGACCAGCGGAGGGCTTCAAATGCAGTACAGCCGTTCACAGTGTAGACCAGCAGAGGGCTTCAATGTCAGTACAGCCGTTCACAGTGTAGACCAGCGGAGGGCTTCACTGTCAGTACACCCGTTCACAGTGTAGACCAGCGGAGGGCTTCAATGTCAGTACACCCATTCACACAGTGTAGACCAGCAGAGGGCATCAATGTCAGTACACCCGTTCACAGTGTAGACCAGTGGAGGGCTTCAATGTCAGTACACCCATTCACACAGTGTAGACCAGCGGAGGGCTTCAATGTCAGTACACCCGTTGACAGTGTTGACCAGCGGAGGGCTTCAATGTCAGTACACCCATTCACACAGTGTAGACCAGCAGAGGGCTTCAATGTCAGTACACCCATTCACAGTGTTGACCAGCAGAGGGCTTCAATGTCAATACACCCGTTCACAGTGTAGACCAGCTGAGGGCTTCAATGTCAGTACACCCATTCACACAGTGTAGACCAGCGGAGGGCTTCAATGTCAGTACACCCGTTCACAGTGTAGACCCGCGGAGTGCTTCAATGTCAGTACACCCATTCACAGTGTTGACCAGCGGAGGGCTTCAATGTCAGTACACCCGTTCACAGTGTAGACCAGCGGAGGGCTTCAATGCCAGTACACACGTTCACAGTGTAGACCAGCGGAGGGCTTCAATGTCAGTACACCCGTTCACAGTGTTGACAAGCGGAGGGCTTCAATGTCAGTACACCCGTTCACAGTGTAGACCAGCGGAGGGCTTCAATGTCAGTACATCCATTCTCACAGTGTAGACCAGCAGAGGGCTTCAATGTCAGTACACCCGTTCACATTGTTGACCAGCAGAGGGCTTCAATGTCAATACACCCGTTCACAGTGTAGACCAGCGGAGGGCTTCAATGTCAGTACACCAGTTCACAGTGTAGACCAGCGGAGGGCTTCAAATGCAGTACACCCGTTCACAGTGTAGACCAGCAGAGGGCTTCAATGTCAGTACACCCATTCACAGTGTAGACCAGCGGAGGGCTTCAATGTCAGTACACCCGTTCACACAGTGTAGACCAGCGGAGGGCTTCAAATGCAGTACACCCGTTCACAGTGTAGACCAGCAGACGGCTTCAATGTCAGTACACCCATTCACAGTGTAGACCAGCGGAGGGCTTCAATGTCAGTACACCCGTTCTCACAGTGTAGACCAGCGGAGGGCTTCAAAGTCAGTACACCCGTTCACACAGTGTAGACCAGCGGAGGGCTTCAAATGCAGTACACCCGTTCACACAGTGCAGACCAGCGGAGGGCATCAATGTCAGTACACTCGTTCACACAGTGTTGAACAGCGGAGGGCTTCAATGTCAGTACACCCGTTCACAGAGTGCAGACCAGCAGAGGGCTTCAATGTCAGTACACCCGTTCACAGTGTTGACCAGCGGAGGGCTTCAATGTCAGTACACCCGTTCACAGTGTAGACCAGCGGAGGGCTTCAATGTCAGTACACCCGTTCACAGTGTAGACCAGCGGAGGGCTTCAATGTCAGTACACCCGTTCACAGTTTAGACCAGCTGAGGGCTTCAATGTCAGTACACCCATTCACAGTGTAGACCAGCGGAGGGCTTCAATGTCAGTACACCCGTTCACAGTGTAGACCAGCGGAGGGCTTCAATGTCAGTACACCCGTTCACAGTGTAACCAGCGGAGGGCTTCAATGTCAGTACACACGTTCACACAGTGTAGACCAGCGGAGGGCTTCAATGTCAGTACACCAGTTCACAGTGTAGACCAGCGGAGGGCTTCAATGTCAGTACACCCGTTCACAGTGTAGACCAGCGGAGGGCTGCAATGTCAGTACACCCGTTCACAGTGTAGACCAGCGGAGGGCTTCAATGTCAGTACACCCATTCACACAGTGTAGACCAGCGGAGGGTTTCAATGTCAGTACACCCGTTCACAGTGTAGACCAGCGGAGGGCTTCAATGTCAGTACACCCGTTGACAGTGTAGACCAGCAGAGGGCTTCAATGTCAGTACACCCATTCACAGTGTTGACCAGCAGAGGGCTTCAATGTCAATACACCCGTTCACAGTGTAGACCAGCTGAGGGCTTCAATGACAGTACACCCATTCACACAGTGTAGACCAGCGGAGTGCTTCAATATCAGTACACCCGTTCACAGTGTAGACCCGCGGAGTGCTTCAATGTCAGTGCACCCGTTCACAGTGTTGACCAGCGGAGGGCTTCAATGTCAGTACACCCGTTCACAGTGTAGACCAGCGGAGGGCTTCAATGTCAGTACACCCGTTCACAGTGTAGACCAGCGGAGGGCTTCAATGTCAGTACACCCGTTCACAGTGTTGACAAGCGGAGGGCTTCAATGTCAGTACACCCGTTCACAGTGTAGACCAGCGGAGGGCTTCAATGTCAGTACACCCATTCACACAGTGTAGACCAGCGGAGGGCTTCAATGTCAGTACATCCATTCACACAGTGTAGACCAGCAGAGGGCTTCAATGTCAGTACACCCGTTCACAGTGTAGACCAGCGGAGGGCTTCAAATGCAGTACACCCGTTCACAGTGTAACCAGCGGAGGGCTTCAATGTCAGTACACCCGTTCACACAGTGTAGACCAGCGGAGGGCTTCAATGTCAGTACACCAGTTCACAGTGTAGACCAGCGGAGGGCTTCAATGTCAGTACACCCATTCACAGTGTAGACCAGCGGAGGGCTTCAATGTCAGTACACCCGTGCACACAGTGTAGACCAGCGGAGGGCTTCAATGTCAGTACATCCATTCACACAGTGTAGACCAGCAGAGGGCTTCAATGTCAGTACACCCGTTCACAGTGTTGACCAGCAGAGGGCTTCAATGTCAATACACCCGTTCACAGTGTAGACCAGCGGAGGGCTTCAATGTCAGTACACCAGTTCACAGTGTAGACCAGCGGAGGGCTTCAAATGCAGTACACCCGTTCACAGTGTAGACCAGCAGAGGGCTTCAATGTCAGTACACCCATTCACAGTGTTGACCAGCAGAGGGCTTCAATGTCAATACACCCGTTCACAGTGTAGACCAGCTGAGGGCTTCAATGTCAGTACACCCATTCACACAGTGTAGACCAGCGGAGTGCTTCAATGTCAGTACACCCGTTCACAGTGTAGACCCGCGGAGTGCTTCAATGTCAGTACACCGGTTCACAGTGTTGACCAGCGGAGGGCTTCAATGTCAGTACACCCGTTCACAGTGTAGACCAGCGGAGGGCTTCAATGTCAGTACACCCGTTCACAGTGTAGACCAGCGGAGGGCTTCAATGTCAGTACACCCGTTCACAGTGTTGACAAGCGGAGGGCTTCAATGTCAGTACACCCGTTCACAGTGTAGACCAGCGGAGGGCTTCAATGTCAGTACACCCATTCACACAGTGTAGACCAGCGGAGGGCTTCAATGTCAGTACATCCATTCACACAGTGTAGACCAGCAGAGGGCTTCAATGTCAGTACACCCGTTCACAGTGTAGACCAGCGGAGGGCTTCAAATGCAGTACACCCGTTCACAGTGTAACCAGCGGAGGGCTTCAATGTCAGTACACCCGTTCACACAGTGTAGACCAGCGGAGGGCTTCAATGTCAGTACACCAGTTCACAGTGTAGACCAGCGGAGGGCTTCAATGTCAGTACACCCATTCACAGTGTAGACCAGCGGAGGGCTTCAATGTCAGTACACCCGTGCACACAGTGTAGACCAGCGGAGGGCTTCAATGTCAGTACATCCATTCACACAGTGTAGACCAGCAGAGGGCTTCAATGTCAGTACACCCGTTCACAGTGTTGACCAGCAGAGGGCTTCAATGTCAATACACCCGTTCACAGTGTAGACCAGCGGAGGGCTTCAATGTCAGTACACCAGTTCACAGTGTAGACCAGCGGAGGGCTTCAAATGCAGTACACCCGTTCACAGTGTAGACCAGCAGAGGGCTTCAATGTCAGTACACCCATTCACAGTGTAGACCAGCGGAGGGCTTCAATGTCAGTACACCCGTGCACACAGAGTAGACCAGCGGAGGGCTTCAATGTCAGTACACCCGTTGATAGTGTAGACCAGCAGAGGGCTTCAATGTCAGTACACCCATTCACAGTGCTGACCAGCAGAGGGCTTCAATGTCAATACACCCGTTCACAGTGTAGACCAGCTGAGGGCTTCAATGTCAGTACACCCATTCACACAGTGTAGACCAGCGCAGGGCTTCAATGTCAGTACACCCGTTCACAGTGTAGACCAGCGGAGGGCTTCAATGTCAGTACACCCGTTCACAGTGTAGACCAGCGGAGAGCTTCAATGTCAGTACACCCGTTCACAGTGTAGACCAGCGGAGAGCTTCAATGTCAGTACACCCGTTCACGCAGTGTAGACCAGCGGAGGGCTTCAATGTCAGTACACCCGTTGACAGTGTAGACCAGCAGAGGGCTTCAATGTCAGTACACCCATTCACAGTGTTGACCAGCAGAGGGCTTCAATGTCAATACACCCGTTCACAGTGTAGACCAGCTGAGGGCTTCAATGTCAGTACACCCATTCACACAGTGTAGACCAGCGCAGGGCTTCAATGTCAGTACACCCGTTCACAGTGTAGACCAGCGGAGGGCTTCAATGTCAGTACACCCGTTCACAGTGTAGACCAGCGGAGAGCTTCAATGTCAGTACACCCTTTCACAGTGTAGACCAGCGGAGGGCTTCAATGTCAGTACACCCGTTCACAGTGTAGACCAGCGGAGGGCTTCAATGTCAGTACACCCGTTCACAGTGTTGACCAGCGGAGGGCTTCAATGTCAGTACACCCGTTCACAGTGTAGTCCAGCGGAGGGCTTCAATGTCAGTACACCCATTCACAGTGTAGACCAGCAGAGGGCTTCAATGTCAGTACACCCGTTCACAGTGAAGACCAGCGGAGGGCTTCAATGTCAGTACACCCGTTCACAGTGTAGACCAGCGGAGGGCTTCAATGTCAGTACACCCATTCACACAGTGTAGACCAGCGGAGGGCTTCAATGTCAGTACACCCGTTCACAGTGTAGACTAGGGGAGGGCTTCAATGTCAGTGCACCCGTTGACAGTGTTGACCAGCGGAGGGCTTCAATGTCAGTACACCCATTCACACAGTGTAGACAAGCAGAGGGCTTCAATGTCAGTACACCCATTCACAGTGTTGACCAGCAGAGGGCTTCAATGTCAATACACCCTTTCACAGTGTAGACCAGCTGAGGGCTTCAATGTCAGTACACCCATTCACACAGTGTAGACCAGCGGAGAGCTTCAATGTCAGTACACCCGTTCACAGTGTAGACCAGCGGAGGGCTTCAATGTCAGTACACCCATTCACAGTGTTGACCAGCGGAGGGCTTCAATGTCAGTACACCCGTTCACAGTGTAGACCAGCGGAGGGCTTCAATGTCAGTACACCCGTTCACAGTGTAGACCAGCGGAGGGCTTCAATGTCAGTACACCCGTTCACAGTGTAACCAGCGGAGGGCTTCAATGTCAGTACACACGTTCACACAGTGTAGACCAGCGGAGGGCTTCAATGTCAGTACACCAGTTCACAGTGTAGACCAGCGGAGGGCTTCAATGTCAGTACACCCATTCACACAGTGCAGATCAGCGGAGGGCTTCAATGTCAGTACATCCATTCACACAGTGTAGACCAGCAGAGGGCTTCACTCTCAGTACACCCGTTCACAGTGTTGACCAGCAGAGGTCTTCAATGTCAATACACCCGTTCACAGTGTAGACCAGCGGAGGGCTTCAATGTCAGTACACCAGTTCACAGTGTAGACCAGCGGAGGGCTTCAAATGCAGTACACCCGTTCACAGTGTAGACCAGCAGAGGGCTTCAATGTCAGTACACCCATTCACAGTGTAGACCAGCGGAGGGCTTCAATGTCAGTACACCCGTTCACACAGTGTAGACCAGCGGAGTGCTTCAAATGCAGTACAACCGTTCACAGTGTAGACCAGAAGAGGGCTTCAATGTCAGTACACCCATTCACAGTGTAGCCCAGCGGAGGGCTTCAATGTCAGTACACCCGTTCTCACAGTGTAGACCAGCGGAGGGCTTCAATGTCAGTACACCCGTTCACACCGTGTAGACCAGCGGAGGGCTTCAAATGCAGTACACCCGTTCACACAGTGCAGACCAGCGGAGGGTTTCAAAGTCAGTACACTCGTTCACACAGTGTTGACCAGCGGAGGGCTTCAATGTCAGTACACCCGTTCACACAGTGCAGACCAGCAGAGGGCTTCAATGTCAGTACACCCGTTCACACAGTGTAGACCAGCGGAGGGCTTCAATGTCAGACCACCCATTCACACAGTGTAGACCAGCGGAGGGCTTCAATGTCAGTACACCCATTCACACAGTGTAGATCAGCGGAGGGCTTCAATATCAGTACATCCATTCACACAGTGTAGACCAGCAGAGGGCTTCAATGTCAATACACCCTTTCACAGTGTAGACCAGCAGAGGGCTTCAATGTCAATACACCCGTTCACAGTGTAGACCAGCGGAGGGCTTCAATGTCAGTACACCAGTTCACAGTGTAGACCAGCGGAGGGCTTCAAATGCAGTACACCCGTTCACTGTGTAGACCAGCAGAGGGCTTCAATGTCAGTACACCCATTCACAGTGTAGACCAGCGGAGGGCTTCAATGTCAGTACACCCGTTCACACAGTGTAGACCAGCGGAGGGCTTCAAATGCAGTACACCCGTTCACAGTGTAGACCAGCAGAGGGCTTCAATGTCAGTACACCCGTTCTCACAGTGTAGACCAGCGGAGGGCTTCAATGTCAGTACACCCGTTCACACTGTGTAGACCAGCGGAGGGCTTCAAATGCAGTACACCCGTTCACACAGTGCAGACCAGCGGAGGGCTTCAATGTCAGTACACCCGTTTACACAGTGTTGACCAGCGGAGGGCTTCAATGTCAGTACACCCGTTCACACAGTGCAGACCAGCAGAGGGCTTCAATGTCAGTACACCCGTTCACAGTGTTGACCAGCGGAGGGCTTCAATGTCAGTACACCCGTTCACAGTGTAGACCAGCGGAGGGCTTCAAATGCAGTACACCCGTTCACAGTGTAGACCAGCAGAGGGCTTCAATGTCAGTACACCCATTCACAGTGTAGACCAGCGGAGGGCTTCAATGTCAGTACACCCGTTCACAGTGTAGACCAGCGGAGGGCTTCAATGTCAGTATACCCGTTCACACAGTGTAGACCAGCGGAGTGCTTCAAATGCAGTACAACCGTTCACAGTGTAGACCAGAAGAGGGCTTCAATGTCAGTACACCCATTCACAGTGTAGCCCAGCGGAGGGCTTCAATGTCAGTACACCCGTTCTCAAAGTGTAGACCAGCGGAGGGCTTCAATGTCAGTACACCCGTTCACACCGTGTAGACCAGCGGAGGGCTTCAAATGCAGTACACCCGTTCACACAGTGCAGACCAGCGGAGGGTTTCAAAGTCAGTACACTCGTTCACACAGTGTTGACCAGCGGAGGGCTTCAATGTCAGTACACCCGTTCACACAGTGCAGACCAGCAGAGGGCTTCAATGTCAGTACACCCGTTCACACAGTGTAGACCAGCGGAGGGCTTCAATGTCAGACCACCCATTCACACAGTGTAGACCAGCGGAGGGCTTCAATGTCAGTACACCCATTCACACAGTGTAGATCAGCGGAGGGCTTCAATATCAGTACATCCATTCACACAGTGTAGACCAGCAGAGGGCTTCAATGTCAATACACCCTTTCACAGTGTAGACCAGCAGAGGGCTTCAATGTCAATACACCCGTTCACAGTGTAGACCAGCGGAGGGCTTCAATGTCAGTACACCAGTTCACAGTGTAGACCAGCGGAGGGCTTCAAATGCAGTACACCCGTTCACTGTGTAGACCAGCAGAGGGCTTCAATGTCAGTACACCCATTCACAGTGTAGACCAGCGGAGGGCTTCAATGTCAGTACACCCGTTCACACAGTGTAGACCAGCGGAGGGCTTCAAATGCAGTACACCCGTTCACAGTGTAGACCAGCAGAGGGCTTCAATGTCAGTACACCCGTTCTCACAGTGTAGACCAGCGGAGGGCTTCAATGTCAGTACACCCGTTCACACTGTGTAGACCAGCGGAGGGCTTCAAATGCAGTACACCCGTTCACACAGTGCAGACCAGCGGAGGGCTTCAATGTCAGTACACCCGTTTACACAGTGTTGACCAGCGGAGGGCTTCAATGTCAGTACACCCGTTCACACAGTGCAGACCAGCAGAGGGCTTCAATGTCAGTACACCCGTTCACAGTGTTGACCAGCGGAGGGCTTCAATGTCAGTACACCCGTTCACAGTGTAGACCAGCGGAGGGCTTCAAATGCAGTACACCCGTTCACAGTGTAGTCCAGCAGAGGGCTTCAATGTCAGTACACCCATTCACAGTGTAGACCAGCGGAGGGCTTCAATGTCAGTACACCCGTTCACAGTGTAGACCAGCGGAGGGCTTCAATGTCAGTATACCCGTTCACACAGTGTAGACCAGCGGAGTGCTTCAAATGCAGTACAACCGTTCACAGTGTAGACCAGAAGAGGGCTTCAATGTCAGTACACCCATTCACAGTGTAGCCCAGCGGAGGGCTTCAATGTCAGTACACCCGTTCTCAAAGTGTAGACCAGCGGAGGGCTTCAATGTCAGTACACCCGTTCACACCGTGTAGACCAGCGGAGGGCTTCAAATGCAGTACACCCGTTCACACAGTGCAGACCAGCGGAGGGTTTCAAAGTCAGTACACTCGTTCACACAGTGTTGACCAGCGGAGGGCTTCAATGTCAGTACACCCGTTCACACAGTGCAGACCAGCAGAGGGCTTCAATGTCAGTACACCCGTTCACACAGTGTAGACCAGCGGAGGGCTTCAATGCAGACCACCCATTCACACAGTGTAGACCAGCGGAGGGCTTCAATGTCAGTACACCCATTCACACAGTGTAGATCAGCGGAGGGCTTCAATATCAGTACATCCATTCACACAGTGTAGACCAGCAGAGGGCTTCAATGTCAATACACCCTTTCACAGTGTAGACCAGCAGAGGGCTTCAATGTCAATACACCCGTTCACAGTGTAGACCAGCGGAGGGCTTCAATGTCAGTACACCAGTTCACAGTGTAGACCAGCGGAGGGCTTCAAATGCAGTACACCCGTTCACTGTGTAGACCAGCAGAGGGCTTCAATGTCAGTACACCCATTCACAGTGTAGACCAGCGGAGGGCTTCAATGTCAGTACACCCGTTCACACAGTGTAGACCAGCGGAGGGCTTCAAATGCAGTACACCCGTTCACAGTGTAGACCAGCAGAGGGCTTCAATGACAGTACACCCGTTCTCACAGTGTAGACCAGCGGAGGGCTTCAATGTCAGTACACCCGTTCACACTGTGTAGACCAGCGGAGGGCTTCAAATGCAGTACACCCGTTCACACAGTGCAGACCAGCGGAGGGCTTCAATGTCAGTACACCCGTTTACACAGTGTTGACCAGCGGAGGGCTTCAATGTCAGTACACCCGTTCACACAGTGCAGACCAGCAGAGGGCTTCAATGTCAGTACACCCGTTCACAGTGTTGACCAGCGGAGGGCTTCAATGTCAGTACACCCGTTCACAGTGTAGACCAGCGGAGGGCTTCAATGTCAGTACACCCGTTCACAGTGTAGACCAGCGGAGGGCTTCAATGTCAGTACACCCGTTCACAGTGTAGACCAGCTGAGGGCTTCAATGTCAGTACACCCGTTCACAGTGTAGACCAGCGGAGGGCTTCAATGTCAGTACACCCGTTCACAGTGTAGACCAGCGGAGGGCTTCAATGTCAGTACACCCGTTCACAGTGTAACCAGCGGATGGCTTCAATGTCAGTACACCCGTTCAAACAGTGTAGACCAGCGGAGGGCTTCAATGTCAGTACACCCGTTCACAGTCTAGACCAGCGGAGGGCTTCAATGTCAGTGCACCCGTTCACAGTGTAGACCAGCGGAGGGCTACAATGTCAGTACACCCGTTCACAGTGTAGACCAGCTGAGGGCTTCAATGTCAGTACACCCGTTCACACTGTAGACCAGCGGAGGGCTTCAATGTCAGTACACCCGTTCACAGTGTAGACCAGCGGAGGGCTTCAATGTCAGTACACCCGTTCACAGTGTAACCAGCGGAGCGCTTCAATGTCAGTACACCCGTTCTCACAGTGTAGACCAGCGGAGGGCTTCAATGTCAGTACACCCGTTCACAGTGTAGACCAGCGGAGGGCTTCAATGTCAGTACACCCGTTCACAGTGTAGACCAGCGGAGGGCTTCAATGTCAGTACACCCGTTCACAGTGTAGACCAGCGGAGGGCTTCAATGTCAGTACACCCGTTCACAGTGTAGACCAGCTGAGGGCTTCAATGTCAGTACACCCATTCACAGTGTAGACCAGCGGAGGGCTTCAATGTCAGTACACCCGTTCACAGTGTAGACCAGCGGAGGGCTTCAATGTCAGTACACCCGTTCACAGTGTAGACCAGCGGAGGGCTTCAATGTCAGTACACCCGTTCACAGTGTAGACCAGCGGAGGGCTTCAATGTCACTACACCCGTTCACAGTGTAGACCAGCGGAGGGCTTCAATATCAGTACACGCGTTCACAGTGTAGACCTGCGAAGGGCTTCAATGTCAGTACACCCATTCACACAGTGTTGACCAGCGGAGGGCATCAATGTCAGTACACCCGTTCACAGAGTAGAGCAGCGGAGGGCTTCAATGTCAGTACACCCGTTCACAGTGTAGACCAGCGGAGGGCTTCAATGTCAGTACACCCATTCGAACAGTGTAGACAAGCAGAGGGCTTCAATGTCAGTACACCCGTTCACAGTGTAGACCAGCGGAGGGCTTCAATGTCAGTACACCCATTCACACAGTGCAGACCAGCGGAGGGCTTAAATGTCAGTACACCCGTTCACAGTGTAGACAAGCGTAGGGCTTCAATGTCAGTACACTCGTTGACGGTGTTGACAAGCGGAGGGCTTCAATGTCAGTACACCCATTCACAAAGTGTAGACCAGCAGAGGGCTTCAATGTCAGTACACCCGTTCACAGTGTTGACCAGCGGAGGGCTTCAATGTCAGTACACCCGTTCACAGTGTAGACCAGCAGAGGGCTTCAATGTCAGTACACCCATTCACAGTGTAGACCAGCGGAGGGCTTCAATGTCAGTACACCCGTTCACAGTGTAGACCAGCGGAGGGCTTCAATGTCAGTACACCCGTTCACACTGTAGACCAGCGGAGGGCTTCAATGTCAGTACACCCGTTCACATTGTAGACCAGCGGAGGGCTTCAATGTCAGTACACCCGTTCACAGTGTAGACCAGCGGAGGGCTTCAATGTCACTACACCCGTTCACAGTGTAGACCAGCGGAGGGCTTCAATATCAGTACACGCGTTCACAGTGTAGACCTGCGAAGGGCTTCAATGTCAGTACACCCATTCACACAGTGTTGACCAGCGGAGGGCATCAATGTCAGTACACCCGTTCACAGAGTAGACCAGCGGAGGGCTTCAATGTCAGTACACCCGTTCACAGTGTAGACCAGCGGAGGGCTTCAATGTCAGTACACCCATTCGAACAGTGTAGACAAGCAGAGGGCTTCATTGTCAGTACACCCGTTCACAGTTTAGACCAGCGGAGGGCTTCAATGTCAGTACACCCATTCACACAGTGCAGACCAGCGGAGGGCTTAAATGTCAGTACACCCGTTCACAGTGTAGACAAGCGTAGGGCTTCAATGTCAGTACACTCGTTGACGGTGTTGACAAGCGGAGGGCTTCAATGTCAGTACACCCATTCACACAGTGTAGACCAGCAGAGGGCTTCAATGTCAGTACACCAGTTCACAGTGTTGACCAGCGGAGGGCTTCAATGTCAGTACACCCGTTCACAGTGTAGACCAGCAGAGGGCTTCAATGTCAGTACACCCATTCACAGTGTAGACCAGCGGAGGGCTTCAATGTCAGTACACCCGTTCACAGTGTAGACCAGCGGAGGGCTTCAATGTCAGTACACCCGTTCACAGTGTAACCAGCAGAGGGCTTCAATGTCAGTACACCCATTCACACAGTGTAGACCAGCGGAGGGCTTCAATGTCAGTACACCCGTTCACAGTGTAGACCAGCGGAGGGCTTCAATGTCAGTACACCCGTTCACAGTGCAGTCCAGCGGAGGGCTTCAATGTCAGTACACCCGTTCACACACTGTAGACCAGCGGAGACCTTCAATGTCAGTACACCCGTTCACAGTGTAGACCAGCGGAGGGCTTCAATGTCAGTACACCCGTTCACAGTGTAGACCAGCTGAGGGCTTCAATGTCAGTACACCCATTCACACAGTGTAGACCAGCGGAGGGCTTCAATGTCAGTACACCCGTTCACAGTGTAGACCAGCGGAGGGCTTCAATGTCAGTACACCCGTTCACAGTGTTGACCAGCGGAGGGCTTCAAATGCAGTACACCCGTTCACAGTGTAGACCAGCAGAGGGCTTCAATGTCAGTACACCCGTTCACAGTGTAGACCAGCAGAGGGCTTCAATGTCAGTACACCCATTCACACAGTGTAGACCAGCGGAGGGCTTCAATGTCAGTACACCCGTTCACAGTGTTGACCAGCGGAGGGCTTCAAATGCAGTACACCCGTTCACAGTGTAGACCAGCAGAGGGCTTCAATGTCAGTACAGCCATTCACAGTGTAGACCAGCGGAGGGTTTCAATGTCTGTACACCCGTTCACAGTGTAGACCAGCGGAGGGCTTCAATGTCAGTACACCCGTTCACAGTGTAGACCAGCAGAGGGCTTCAATGTCAGTACACCCATTCACAGTGTAGACCAGCGGAGGGCTTCAATGTCAGTACACCCGTTCAAAGCGTAGACCAGCGGAGGGCTTCAATGTCAGTACACCCGTTCACAGTGTAACCAGCAGAGGGCTTCAATGTCAGTACACACATTCACACAGTGTAGACCAGCGGAGGGCTTCAATGTCAGTACACCCGTTCACAGTGTAGACCAGCGGAGGGCTTCAATGTCAGTACACCCGTTCACAGTGTAGTCCAGCGGAGGACTTCAATGTCAGTACACCCGTTCACACACTGTAGACCAGCGGAGACCTTCAATGTCAGTACACACGTTCACAGTGTAGACCAGCGGAGGGCTTCAATGTCAGTACACCCGTTCACAGTGTAGACCAGCTGAGGGCTTCAATGTCAGTACACCCATTCACACGGTGTAGCCCAGCGGAGGGCTTCAATGTCAGTACACCCGTTCACAGTGTAGACCAGCGGAGGGCTTCAATGTCAGTACACCCGTTCACAGTGTAGACCAGCGGAGGGCTTCAATGTCAGTACACCCGTTCACAGTGTAGACCAGCGGAGGGCTTCAATGTCAGTACACCCGTTCACAGTGTAGACCAGCGGAGGGCTTCAATATCAGTACACGCGTTCACAGTGTAGACCTGCGAAGGGCTTCAATGACAGTACACCCGTTCACAGTGTAGACCAGCGGAGGGCTTCAATGTCAGTACACCCGTTCACAGTGTAGACCAGCGGAGGGCTTCAATGTCAGTACACCCATTCACACAGTGTTGACCAGCGGAGGGCATCAATGTCAGTACACCCGTTTACAGTGTAGACCAGCGGAGGGCTTCAATGTCAGTACACCCGTTCACAGTGTAGACCAGCGGAGGGCTTCAATGTCAGTACACCCATTCGCACAGTGTAGACAAGCAGAGGGCTTCAATGTCAGTACACCCGTTCACAGTATAGAGCAGCGGAGGGCTTCAATGTCAGTACACCCATTCACACAGTGCAGACCAGCGGAGGGCTTCAATGTCTGTACACCCGTTCACAGTGTAGACAAGCGTAGGGCTTCAATGTCAGTACACCCGTTCACACACTGTAGACCAGCGGAGACCTTCAATGTCAGTACACCCGTTCACAGTGTAGACCAGCGGAGGGCTTCAATGTCAGTACACCCGTTCACAGTGTAGTCCAGCAGAGGGCTTCAATGTCAGTACACCCGTTCACAGTGTAGACCAGCAGAGGGCTTCAATGTCAGTACACCCATTCACACAGTGTAGACCAGCGGAGGGATTCAATGTCAGTACACCCGTTCACAGTGTTGACCAGCAGAGGGCTTCAAATGCAGTACACCCGTTCACAGTGTAGACCAGCAGAGGGCTTCAATGTCAGTACAGCCATTCACAGTGTAGACCAGCGGAGGGTTTCAATGACTGTACACCCGTTCACAGTGTAGACCAGCGGAGGGCTTCAATGTCAGTACACCCGTTCACAGTGTAGACCAGCAGAGGGCTTCAATGTCAGTACACCAATTCACAGTGTAGACCAGCGGAGGGCTTCAATGTCAGTACACCCGTTCACAGTGTAGACCAGCGGAGGGCTTCAATGTCAGTACACCCGTTCACAGTGTAGTCCAGCGGAGGACTTCAATGTCAGTACACCCGTTCACACACTGTAGACCAGCGGAGACCTTCAATGTCAGTACACCCGTTCACAGTGTAGACCAGCGGAGGGCTTCAATGTCAGTACACCCGTTCACAGTGTAGACCAGCTGAGGGCTTCAATGTCAGTACACCCATTCACACGGTGTAGCCCAGCGGAGGGCTTCAATGTCAGTACACCCGTTCACAGTGTAGACCAGCGGAGGGCTTCAATGTCAGTACACCCGTTCACAGTGTAGACCAGCGGAGGGCTTCAATGTCAGTACACCCGTTCACAGTGTAGACCAGCGGAGGGCTTCAATGTCAGTACACCCGTTCACAGTGTAGACCAGCGGAGGGCTTCAATATCAGTACACGCGTTCACAGTGTAGACCTGCCGAGGGCTTCAATGACAGTACACCCATTCACACAGTGTTGACCAGCGGAGGGCATCAATGTCAGTACACCCGTTCACAGTGTAGACCAGTGGAGGACTTCAATGTCAGTACACCCGTTCACAGTGTAGACCAGCGGAGGGCTTCAATGTCAGTACACCCATTCGCACAGTGTAGACAAGCAGAGGGCTTCAATGTCAGTACACCCGTTCACAGTATAGAGCAGCGGAGGGCTTCAATGTCAGTACACCCATTCACACAGTGCAGACCAGCGGAGGGCTTCAATGTCTGTACACCCGTTCACAGTGTAGACAAGCGTAGGGCTTCAATGTCAGTACACCCGTTCACACACTGTAGACCAGCGGAGACCTTCAATGTCAGTACACCCGTTCACAGTGTAGACCAGCGGAGGGCTTCAATGTCAGTACACCCGTTCACAGTGTAGACCAGCTGAGGGCTTCAATGTCAGTACACCCATTCACACGGTGT
Source organism: Hypanus sabinus (assembly GCF_030144855.1). NCBI lineage: Eukaryota > Metazoa > Chordata > Chondrichthyes > Myliobatiformes > Dasyatidae > Hypanus > Hypanus sabinus. The sequence goes on from NW_026779024.1 coordinate 396,745, forward strand.
AGCCCAGCGGAGGGCTTCAATGTCAGTACACCCGTTCACAGTGTAGACCAGCGGAGGGTTTCAATGTCTGTGCACCCGTTCACAGTGTAGACAAGCGTAGGGCTTCAATGTCAGTACACCCGTTGACGGTGTTGACAAGCGGAGGGCTTCAATGTCAGTACACCCATTCACACAGTGTAGACCAGCAGAGGGCTTCAATGTCAGTACACCCGTTCACACTGTTGACCAGCGGAGGGCTTCAATGTCAGTACACCCGTTCACAGTGTAGACCAGCAGAGGGCTTCAATGTCAGTACACCCGTTCACAGTGTAGACCAGCGGAGGGCTTCAATGTCAGTACACCCATTCACACAGTGTAGACCAGCGGAGGGCTTCAATGTCAGTACACCCGTTCACAGTGTAGACCAGCGGAGGGCTTCAATGTCAGTACACCCGTTGACAGTGTTGACCAGCGGAGGGCTTCAATGTCAGTACACCCATTCACACAGTGTAGACCAGCAGAGGGCTTCAAGGTCAGTACACCCATTCACAGTGTTGACCAGCAGAGGGCTTCAATGTCAATACACCCGTTCACAGTGTAGACCAGCTGAGGGCTTCAATGTCAGTACACCCATTCACAAAGTGTAGACCAGCGGAGGGCTTCATTATCAGTACACCCGTTCACAGTGTAGACCAGCGGAGTGCTTCAATGTCAGTACACCCATTCGCAGTGTTGACCAGCGGAGGGCTTCAATGTCAGTACACCCGTTCACAGTGTAGACCAGCGGAGGGCTTCAATGTCAGTACACCCGTTCACAGTGTAGACAAGCGGAGGGCTTCAATGTCAGTATACCCGTTCACAGTGTTGACAAGCCGAGGGCTTCAATGTCAGTACACCCGTTCACAGTGTAGACCAGCGGAGGGCTTCAATGTCAGTACACCCATTCACACAGTGTAGACCAGCGGAGGGCTTCAATGTCAGTACACCCGTTCACAGTGTTGACCAGCAGAGGGCTTCAATGTCAATACACCCGTTCACAGTGTAGACCAGCGGTGGGCTTCAATGTCAGTACACCAGTTCACAGTGTAGACCAGCGGAGGGCTTCAAATGCAGTACACCCGTTCACAGTGCAGACCAGCAGAGGGCTTCAATGTCAGTACACCCATTCACAGTGTAGACCAGCGGAGGGCTTCAATGTCAGTACACCCGTTCACACAGTGTAGACCAGCGGAGGGCTTCAGATGCAGTACACCCGTTCACAGTGTAGACCAGCAGAGGGCTTCAATGTCAGTACACCCGTTCACAGTGTAGACCAGCGGAGGGCTTCACTGTCAGTACACCCGTTCACAGTGTAGACCAGCGGAGGGCTTCAATGTCAGTACACCCATTAACACAGTGTAGACCAGCAGAGGGCTTCAATGTCAGTACACCCGTTCACAGTGTAGACCAGCGGAGGGCTTCAATGTCAGTACACCCATTCACACAGTGTAGACCAGCGGAGGGCTTCAATGTCAGTACACCCGTTCACAGTGTAGACCAGCGGAGGGCTTCAATGTCAGTATACCCATTCACACAGTGTAGACCAGCAGAGGGCTTCAATGTCAGTACACCCGTTCACAGTGTTGACCAGCGGAGGGCTTCAATGTCAGTATACCCATTCACACAGTGTAGACCAGCAGAGGGCTTCAATGTCAGTACACCCATTTACAGTGTTGACCAGCAGAGGGCTTCAATGTCATTACACCCGTTCACAGTGTAGACAAGCTGAGGGCTTCAATGTCAGTACACCCATTCACACAGTGTAGACCAGCGGAGGGCTTCAATGTCAGTACACCCGGTCACAGTGTAGACCAGCGGAGTGCTTCAATGTCAGTACACCCATTCACATTGTTGAGCAGCGGAGGGCTTCAATGTCAGTACACCCGTTCACAGTGTAGACCAGCGGAGGTCTTCAATGTCAGTACACCCGTTCACAGTGTAGACCAGCGGAGGGCTTCAATGTCAGTACACCCGTTCACAGTGTTGACAAGCGGAGGGCTTCAATGTCAGTACACCCGTTCACAGTGTTGACCAGCGGAGGGCTTCAAATGCAGTACACCCGTTCACAGTGTAGACCAGCAGAGGGCTTCAATGTCAGTACAGCCATTCACAGTGTAGACCAGCGGAGGGTTTCAATGTCTGTGCACCCGTTCACAGTGTAGACAAGCGTAGGGCTTCAATGTCAGTACACCCGTTGACGGTGTTGACAAGCGGAGGGCTTCAATGTCAGTACACCCATTCACACAGTGTAGACCAGCAGAGGGCTTCAATGTCAGTACACCCGTTCACACTGTTGACCAGCGGAGGGCTTCAATGTCAGTACACCCGTTCACAGTGTAGACCAGCAGAGGGCTTCAATGTCAGTACACCCGTTCACAGTGTAGACCAGCTGAGGGCTTCAATGTCAGTACACCCGTTCACAGTGTAGACCAGCGGAGGGCTTCAATGTCAGTACACCCATTCGCACAGTGTAGACAAGCAGAGGGCTTCAATGTCAGTACACCCGTTCACAGTATAGAGCAGCGGAGGGCTTCAATGTCAGTACACCCATTCTCACAGTGCAGACCAGCGGAGGGCTTCAATGTCTGTACACCCGTTCACAGTGTAGACAAGCGTAGGGCTTCAATGTCAGTACACCCGTTCACACACTGTAGACCAGCGGAGACCTTCAATGTCAGTACACCCGTTCACAGTGTAGACCAGCGGAGGGCTTCAATGTCAGTACACCCGTTCACAGTGTAGACCAGCTGAGGGCTTCAATGTCAGTACACCCATTCACACGGTGTAGCCCAGCGGAGGGCTTCAATGTCAGTACACCCGTTCACAGTGTAGACCAGCGGAGGGCTTCAATGTCAGTACACCCGTTCACAGTGTAGACCAGCGGAGGGCTTCAATGTCAGTACACCCGTTCACAGTGTAGACCAGCGGAGGGCTTCAATGTCAGTACACCCGTTCACAGTGTAGACCTGCGGAGGGCTTCAATATCAGTACACGCGTTCACAGTGTAGACCTGCGAAGGGCTTCAATGACAGTACACCCATTCACACAGTGTTGACCAGCGGAGGGCATCAATGTCAGTACACCCGTTCACAGTGTAGACCAGCGGAGGGCTTCAATGTCAGTACACCCGTTCACAGTGTTGACAAGCGGAGGGCTTCAATGTCAGTACACCCATTCGCACAGTGTAGACAAGCAGAGGGCTTCAATGTCAGTACACCCGTTCACAGTGTAGAGCAGCGAGGGCTTCAATGTCAGTACACCCAATCACACAGTGCAGACCAGCGGAGGGCTTCAATGTCTGTACACCCGTTCACAGTGTAGACAAGCGTAGGGCTTCAATGTCAGTACACCCGTTGACGGTGTTGACAAGCGGAGGGCTTCAATGTCAGTACACCCGTTCACACACTGTAGACCAGCGGAGACCTTCAATGTCAGTACACCCGTTCACAGTGTAGACCAGCGGAGGGCTTCAATGTCAGTACACCCGTTCACAGTATAGAGCAGCGGAGGGCTTCAATGTCAGTACACCCATTCACACAGTGCAGACCAGCGGAGGGCTTCAATGTCTGTACACCCGTTCACAGTGTAGACAAGCGTAGGGCTTCAATGTCAGTACACCCGTTCACACACTGTAGACCAGCGGAGACCTTCAATGTCAGTACACCCGTTCACAGTGTAGACCAGCGGAGGGCTTCAATGTCAGTACACCCGTTCACAGTGTAGTCCAGCAGAGGGCTTCAATGTCAGTACACCCGTTCACAGTGTAGACCAGCAGAGGGCTTCAATGTCAGTACACCCATTCACACAGTGTAGACCAGCGGAGGGCTTCAATGTCAGTACACCCGTTCACAGTGTTGACCAGCAGAGGGCTTCAAATGCAGTACACCCGTTCACAGTGTAGACCAGCAGAGGGCTTCAATGTCAGTACAGCCATTCACAGTGTAGACCAGCGGAGGGTTTCAATGACTGTACACCCGTTCACAGTGTAGACCAGCGGAGGGCTTCAATGTCAGTACACCCGTTCACAGTGTAGACCAGCAGAGGGCTTCAATGTCAGTACACCCATTCACAGTGTAGACCAGCGGAGGGCTTCAATGTCAGTACACCCGTTCAAAGTGTAGACCAGCGGAGGGCTTCAATGTCAGTACACCCGTTCACAGTGTAACCAGCAGAGGGCTTCAATGTCAGTACACACATTCACACAGTGTAGACCAGCGGAGGGCTTCAATGTCAGTACACCCGTTCACAGTGTAGACCAGCGGAGGGCTTCAATGTCCGTACACCCGTTCACAGTGTAGTCCAGCGGAGGACTTCAATGTCAGTACACCCGTTCACACACTGTAGACCAGCGGAGACCTTCAATGTCAGTACACCCGTTCACAGTGTAGACCAGCGGAGGGCTTCAATGTCAGTACACCCGTTCACAGTGTAGACCAGCTGAGGGCTTCAATGTCAGTACACCCATTCACACGGTGTAGCCCAGCGGAGGGCTTCAATGTCAGTACACCCGTTCACAGTGTAGACCAGCGGAGGGCTTCAATGTCAGTACACCCGTTCACAGTGTAGACCAGCGGAGGGCTTCAATGTCAGTACACCCGTTCACAGTGTAGACCAGCGGAGGGCTTCAATGTCAGTACACCCGTTCACAGTGTAGACCAGCGGAGGGCTTCAATATCAGTACACCCGTTCACAGTGTAGACCAGCGGAGGGCTTCAATGTCAGTACACCCATTCGCACAGTGTAGACAAGCAGAGGGCTTCAATGTCAGTACACCCGTTCACAGTATAGAGCAGCGGAGGGCTTCAATGTCAGTACACCCATTCACACAGTGCAGACCAGCGGAGGGCTTCAATGTCTGTACACCCGTTCACAGTGTAGACAAGCGTAGGGCTTCAATGTCAGTACACCCGTTCACACACTGTAGACCAGCGGAGACCTTCAATGTCAGTACACCCGTTCACAGTTTAGACCAGCGGAGGGCTTCAATGTCAGTACACCCGTTCACAGTGTAGACCAGCTGAGGGCTTCAATGTCAGTACACCCATTCACACGGTGTAGCCCAGCGGAGGGCTTCAATGTCAGTACACCCGTTCACAGTGTAGACCAGCGGAGGGCTTCAATGTCAGTACACCCGTTCACAGTGTAGACCAGCGGAGGGCTTCAATGTCAGTACACCCGTTCACAGTGTAGACCAGCGGAGGGCTTCAATGTCAGTACACCCGTTCACAGTGTAGACCTGCGGAGTGCTTCAATATCAGTACACGCGTTCACAGTGTAGACCTGCGAAGGGCTTCAATGACAGTACACCCATTCACACAGTGTTGACCAGCGGAGGGCATCAATGTCAGTACACCCGTTCACAGTGTAGACCACCGGAGGGCTTCAATGTCAGTACACCCGTTCACAGTGTTGACAAGCGGAGGGCTTCAATGTCAGTACACCCATTCGCACAGTGTAGACAAGCAGAGGGCTTCAATGTCAGTACACCCGTTCACAGTGTAGAGCAGCGGAGGGCTTCAATGTCAGTACACCCAATCACACAGTGCAGACCAGCGGAGGGCTTCAATGTCTGTACACCCGTTCACAGTGTAGACAAGCGTAGGGCTTCAATGTCAGTACACCCGTTGACGGTGTTGACAAGCGGAGGGCTTCAATGTCAGTACACCCATTCACACAGTGTAGACCAGCAGAGGGCTTCAATGTCAGTACACCCGTTCACAGTGTTGACCAGCGGAGGGCTTCAAAGTCAGTACACCCGTTCACAGTGTAGACCAGCAGAGGGCTTCAATGTCAGTACACCCATTCACAGTGTAGACCAGCGGAGGGCTTCAATGTCAGTACACCCGTTCACAGTGTAGACCAGCGGAGGGCTTCAATGTCAGTACACCCGTTCACAGTGTAACCAGCAGAGGGCTTCAATGTCAGTACACCCATTCACACAGTGTAGACCAGCGGAGGGCTTCAATGTCAGTACACCCGTTCACAGTGTAGACCAGCGGAGGGCTTCAATGTCAGTACACCCGTTCACAGTGTAGTCCAGCGGAGGACTTCAATGTCAGTACACCCGTTCACACACTGTAGACCAGCGGAGACCTTCAATGTCAGTACACCCGTTCACAGTGTAGACCAGCGGAGGGCTTCAATGTCAGTACACCCGTTCACAGTGTAGACCAGCTGAGGGCTTTAATGTCAGTACACCCATTCACACGGTGTAGCCCAGCGGAGGGCTTCAATGTCAGTACACCCGTTCACAGTGTAGACCAGCGGAGTGCTTCAATGTCAGTACACCCGTTCACAGTGTAGACCAGCGGAGGGCTTCAATGTCAGTACACCCGTTCACAGTGTAACCAGCAGAGGGCTTCAATGTCAGTACACCCGTTCACAGTGTAGACCAGCAGAGGGCTTCAATGTCAGTACACCCATTCACACAGTGTAGACCAGCGGAGGGCTTCAATGTCAGTACACCCGTTCACAGTGTTGACCAGCGGAGGGCTTCAAATGCAGTACACCCGTTCACAGTGTAGACCAGCAGAGGGCTTCAATGTCAGTACAGCCATTCACAGTGTAGACCAGCGGAGGGTTTCAATGTCTGTGCACCCGTTCACAGTGTAGACAAGCGTAGGGCTTCAATGTCAGTACACCCGTTCACACTGTTGACCAGCGGAGGGCTTCAATGTCAGTACACCCGTTCACAGTGTAGACCAGCAGAGGGCTTCAATATCAGTACACCCGTTCACAGTGTAGACCAGCTGAGGGCTTCAATGTCAGTACACCCATTCACACAGTGTAGACCAGCGGAGGGCTTCAATGTCAGTACACCCGTTCACAGTGTAGACCAGCGGAGGGCTTCAATGTCAGTACACCCGTTCACAGTGTTGACCAGCGGAGGGCTTCAAATGCAGTACACCCGTTCACAGTGTAGACCAGCAGAGGGCTTCAATGTCAGTACACCCGTTCACAGTGTAGACCAGCAGAGGGCTTCAATGTCAGTACACCCATTCACACAGTGTAGACCAGCGGAGGGCTTCAATGTCAGTACACCCGTTCACAGTGTTGACCAGCGGAGGGCTTCAAATGCAGTACACCCGTTCACAGTGTAGACCAGCAGAGGGCTTCAATGTCAGTACAGCCGTTCACAGTGTAGACCAGCGGAGGGTTTCAATGTCTGTACACCCGTTCACAGTGTAGACCAGCGGAGGGCTTCAATGTCAGTACACCCGTTCACAGTGTAGACCAGCAGAGGGCTTCAATGTCAGTACACCCATTCACAGTGTAGACCAGCGGAGGGCTTCAATGTCAGTACACCCGTTCAAAGTGTAGACCAGCGGAGAGCTTCAATGTCAGTACACCCGTTCACAGTGTAACCAGCAGAGGGCTTCAATGTCAGTACACCCATTCACACAGTGTAGACCAGCGGAGGGCTTCAATGTCAGTACACCCGTTCACAGTGTAGACCAGCGGAGGGCTTCAATGTCAGTACACCCGTTCAAAGTGTAGTCCAGCGGAGGGCTTCAATGTCAGTACACCCGTTCACACACTGTAGACCAGCGGAGACCTTCAATGTCAGTACACCCTTTCACAGTGTAGACCAGCGGAGGGCTTTAATGTCAGTACACCCGTTCACAGTGTAGACCAGCTGAGGGCTTCAATGTCAGTACACCCATTCACACAGTGTAGTCCAGCGGAGGGCTTCAATGTCAGTACACCCGTTCACAGTGTAGACCAGCGGAGGGCTTCAATGTCAGTACACCCGTTCACAGTGTAGACCAGCGGAGGGCTTCAATGTCAGTACACCCGTTCACAGTGTAGACCAGCGGAGGGCTTCAATGTCAGTACACCCGTTCACAGTGTAGACCAGCGGAGGGCTTCAATATCAGTACACGCGTTCACAGTGTAGACCTGCGAAGGGCTTCAATGTCAGTACACCCATTCACACAGTGTTGACCAGCGGAGGGCATCAATGTCAGTACACCCGTTCACAGTGTAGACCAGCGGAGGGCTTCAATGTCAGTACACCCGTTCACAGTGTAGACCAGCGGCGGGCTTCAATGTCAGTACACCCATTCGCACAGTGTAGACAAGCAGAGGGCTTCAATGTCAGTACACCCGTTCACAGTGTAGACCAGCGGAGGGCTTCAATGTCAGTACACCCATTCACACAGTGCAGACCAGCGGAGGGCTTCAATGTCAGTACACCCGTTCACAGTGTAGACAAGCGTAGGGCTTCAATGTCAGTACACCCGTTGACGGTGTTGACAAGCGGAGGGCTTCAATGTCAGTACACCCATTCACACAGTGTAGACCAGCAGGGGGCTTCAATGTCAGTACACCCTTTCACAGTGTTGACCAGCGGAGGGCTTCAATGTCAGTACACCCGTTCACAGTGTAGACCAGCAGAGGGCTTCAATGTCAGTACACCCATTCACAGTGTAGACCAGCGGAGGGCTTCAATGTCAGTACACCCGTTCACAGTGTAGACCAGCGGAGGGCTTCAATGTCAGTACACCCGTTCACAGTGTAACCAGCAGAGGGCTTCAATGTCAGTACACCCATTCACACAGTGTAGACCAGCGGAGGGCTTCAATGTCAGTACACCCGTTCACAGTGTAGACCAGCGGAGGGCTTCAATGTCAGTACACCCGTTCACAGTGTAGTCCCGCGGAGGGCTTCAATGTCAGTACACCCGTTCACACACTGTAGACCAGCGGAGACCTTCAATGTCAGTACACCCGTTCACAGTGTAGACCAGCGGAGGGCTTCAATGTCAGTACACCCGTTCACAGTGTAGACCAGCTGAGGGATTCAATGTCAGTACACCCATTCACACAATGTAGACAAGCGGAGGGCTTCAATGTCAGTACACCCGTTCACAGTGTAGACCAGCGGAGGGCTTCAAATGCAGTACACCCGTTCACAGTGTAGACCAGCAGAGGGCTTCAATGTCAGTACACACGTTCACAGTGTAGTCCAGCGGAGGGCTTCAATGTCAGTACACCCGTTCACACACTGTAGACCAGCGGAGACCTTCAATGTCAGTACACCCGTTCACAGTGTAGACCAGCGGAGGGCTTCAATGTCAGTACACCCGTTCACAGTGTAGACCAGCTGAGGGCTTCAATGTCAGTACACCCATTCACACAGTGTAGTCCAGCGGAGGGCTTCAATGTCAGTACACCCGTTCACAGTGTAGACCAGCGGAGGGCTTCAATGTCAGTACACCCGTTCACAGTGTAGACCAGCGGAGGGCTTCAATGTCAGTACACCCGTTCACAGTGTAGACCAGCGGAGGGCTTCAATGTCAGTACACCCGTTCACAGTGTAGACCAGCGGAGGGCTTCAATATCAGTACACGCGTTCACAGTGTAGACCTGCGAAGGGCTTCAATGTCAGTACACCCATTCACACAGTGTTGACCAGCGGAGGGCATCAATGTCAGTACACCCGTTCACAGTGTAGACCAGCGGAGGGCTTCAATGTCAGTACACCCGTTCACAGTGTAGACCAGCGGAGGGCTTCAATGTCAGTACACCCATTCGCACAGTGTAGACAAGCAGAGGGCTTCAATGTCAGTACACCCGTTCACAGTGTAGACCAGCGGAGGGCTTCAATGTCAGTACACCCATTCACACAGTGCAGACCAGCGGAGGGCTTCAATGTCAGTACACCCGTTCACAGTGTAGACAAGCGTAGGGCTTCAATGTCAGTACACCCGTTGACGGTGTTGACAAGCGGAGGGCTTCAATGTCAGTACACCCATTCACACAGTGTAGACCAGCAGAGGGCTTCAATGTCAGTACACCCGTTCACAGTGTTGACCAGCGGAGGGCTTCAATGTCAGTACACCCGTTCACAGTGTAGACCAGCAGAGGGCTTCAATGTCAGTACACCCATTCACAGTGTAGACCAGCGGAGGGCTTCAATGTCAGTACACCCGTTCACAGTGTAGACCAGCGGAGGGCTTCAATGTCAGTACACCCGTTCACAGTGTAACCAGCAGAGGGCTTCAATGTCAGTACACCCATTCACACAGTGTAGACCAGCGGAGGGCTTCAATGTCAGTACACCCGTTCACAGTGTAGACCAGCGGTGGGCTTCAATGTCAGTACACCCGTTCACAGTGTAACCAGCAGAGGGCTTCAATGTCAGTACACCGATTCACACAGTGTAGACCAGCGGAGGGCTTCAATGTCAGTACACCCGTTCACAGTGTAGACCAGCGGAGGGCTTCAATGCCAGTACACCCGTTCACAGTGTAGTCCCGCGGAGGGCTTCAATGTCAGTACACCCGTTCACACACTGTAGACCAGCGGAGACCTTCAATATCAGTACACCCGTTCACAGTGTAGACCAGCGGAGGGCTTCAATGTCAGTACACCCGTTCACAGTGTAGACCAGCTGAGGGATTCAATGTCAGTACACCCATTCACACAGTGTAGACCAGCGGAGGGCTTCAATGTCAGTACACCCGTTCACAGTGTAGACCAGCGGAGGGTTTCAATGTCAGTACACCCGTTCACAGTGTTGACCAGCGGAGGGCTTCAAATGCAGTACACCCGTTCACAGTGTAGACCAGCAGAGGGCTTCAATGTCAGTACACCCGTTCACAGTGTAGACCAGCGGAGGGATTCAATGTCAGTACACCCGTTCACAGTGTAGACCAGCGGAGGGCTTCAATGTCAGTACACCCGTTCACAGTGTAGTCCAGCAGAGGGCTTCAATGTCAGTACACCCATTCACAGTGTAGACCAGCGGAGGGCTTCAATGTCAGTACACCCGTTCACACAGTGTAGACCAGCTGAGAGCTTCAATGTCAGTACACCCGTTCACAGTGTAGTCCAGCGGAGGGCTTCAATGTCAGTACACCCGTTCACAGTGTAGACCAGCGGAGGGCTTCAATGTCAGTACACCCGTTCACAGTGTAGACCAGCGGAGGGTTTCAATGTCTGTACACCCGTTCACAGTGTAGACCCGCGGAGGGCTTCAATGTCAGTACACCCGTTCACAGTGTAGTCCAGCAGAGGGCTTCAATGTCAGTACACCCATTCACAGTGTAGACCAGCGGAGGGCTTCAATGTCAGTACAACCGTTCACAGTGTAGACCAGCGGAGGGCTTCAATGTCAGTACACCCGTTCACAGTGTAACCAGCGGAGGGCTTCAATGTCAGTACACCCGTTCACACAGTGTAGACCAGCTGAGAGCTTCAATGTCAGTGCACCCGTTCACAGTGTAGTCCAACGGAGGGCTTCAATGTCAGTACACCCGTTCACAGTGTAGACCAGCGGAGGGCTTCAATGTCAGTACACCCGTTCACAGTGTAGACCAGCGGAGGGCTTCAATGTCAGTACACCCTTTCAGAGTGTAGACCAGCAGAGGGCTTCAATGTCAGTACACCCGTTCACAGTGTAGACCAGCGGAGGGCTTCAATGTCAGTACACCCGTTCACAGTGTAGACCAGCGGAGGGCTTCAATGTCAGTACACCCATTCACAGTGTAGACCAGCGGAGGGCTTCAATGTCAGTA
>NW_026779026.1:110000-160000 GCF_030144855.1 Hypanus sabinus
CTCAGTCCCCCAAATCTCCCGGTTTCCTCTCTCTCAGTCCCCCAAAACTCCCGGTTTCATCTCTCTCTCAGTCCCCCAAAACTCCCGGTTTCCTCTCTCTCAGTCCCCCAAAACTCCCGGTTTCCTCTCTCTCAGTCCCCCAAAACACCCAGTTTCCTCTCTCTCAGTCCCCCAGAACTCCCGGTTTCCTCTCTCTCAGTCCCCCAGAACTCCCGGTTTCCCCTCTCTCTCAGTACCCCAAAACTCCCTGTTTCCCCTCTCTCAGTCCCCCAAAACTCCTGGTTTCCTCTCTCTCAGTCCCCCAAAACTCCCGGTTTCCCCTCTCTCTCAGTCCCCCAAAACTCCCGGTTTCCTCTCTCTCAGTCCCCCAAAACTCCCGGTTTCCTCTCTCTCAGTCCCCCAAAACTCCCGGTTTCCCCTCTCTCAGTTCCCCCCAAAACTCCCATTTTCCCCTCTCTCAGTCCCCCAAAACTCCCGGTTTCCCCTCTCTCAGTCCCCCAAAACTCCCGGTTTCCCCTCTCTCAGTCCCCCAAAACTCCCGGTTTCCTCTCTCTCAGTCCCCCAGAACACCCGGTTTCATCGCTCTCTCAGTCCCCAAAACTCCCAGTTTCCTCTCTCTCAGTCCCCCAAAACTCCCAGTTTCCCCTCTCTCAGTCCCCCAAAACTCCCGGTTTCCCCTCTCTCAGTCCCCCAAAACTCCCGGTTTCCCCTCTCTCAGTCCCCCAAAACTCCCGGTTTCCCCTCTCTCAGTCCCCCAAATCTCCCGGTTTCCTCTCTCTCAGTCCCCCAAAACTCCCGGTTTCATCTCTCTCTCAGTCCCCCAAAACTCCCGGTTTCCTCTCTCTCAGTCCCCCAAAACTCCCGGTTTCCCCTCTCTCTCAGTCCCCCAAAACTCCCGGTTTCCCCTCTCTCAGTCCCCCAAAACTCCCGGTTTCCTCTCTCTCAGTCCCCCAAATCACCCGGTTTCCCCTCTCTCAGTCCCCAAAACTCCCGGTTTTCTCTCTCTCAGTCCCCCAAAACTCCCGGTTTCCCCTCTCTCAGTCCCCCAAAACTCCCGGTTTCCTCTCTCTCAGTCCCCCAAAACTCCCGGTTTCCCCTCTCTCAGTGCCCCAAAACTCCCTGTTTCCCCTCTCTCTCAGTCCCCCAAAACTCCCGGTTTCCCCTCTCTCAGTCCCCCAAAACTCCCGGTTTCCTCTCTCTCAGTCCCCCAGAACACCCGGTTTCATCGCTCTCTCAGTCCCCAAAACTCCCAGTTTCCTCTCTCTCAGTCCCCCAAAACTCCCAGTTTCCCCTCTCTCAGTCCCCCAAAACTCCCGGTTTCCTCTCTCTCAGTCCCCCAAAACTCCCTGTTTCCCCTCTCTCAGTCCCCCCCAAAACTCCCGTTTTCCCCTCTCTCAGTCCCCCAAAACTCCCGGTTTCCTCTCTCTCAGTCCCCCAAATCTCCCGGTTTCCCCTCTCTCAGTCCCCCAAAACTCCCGGTTTCCCCTCTCTCAGTCCCCCAAAACTCCCGGTTTCCTCTCTCTCAGTCCCCCAAAACTCCCGGTTGCATCTCTCTCTCAGTCCCCCAAAATTCCCGGTTTCCTCTCTCTCAGTCCCCCCAAAACTCCCGGTTTCCCCTCTCTCTCAGTCCCCCAAAACTCCCTGTTTCCCCTCTCAGTCCCCCCCAAAACTCCCGGTTTCCCCTCTCTCAGTCCCCCCAAAACTCCCGGTTTCCTCTCTCTCAATCCCCCAAAACTCCCGGTTTCCCCTCTCTCAGTCCCCCCCAAAACTCCCGGTTTCCTCTCTCTCAGTCCCCCCAAAACTCCCGGTTTCCTCTCTCTCAGTCCCCCAAAACTCCCGGTTTCCTCTCTCTCAGTCCCCCAAAACTCCCGGTTTCATCTCTCTCTCAGTCCCCCGAAACTCCCGGTTTCGTCTCTCTCAGTCCCCCGAAACTCCCGGTTTCCCCTCTCTCAGTACCCCAAAACTCCCGGTTTCCCCTCTCTGTCCCCAAAACTCCCGGTTTCCTCTCTCTCAGTCCCCCAAAACTCCCGGTTTCCTCTCTCTCAGTCCCCCAAAACTCCTGGTTTCCCCTCTCTCAGTCCCCCAAAACTCCCGGTTTCCTCTCTCTCATTCCCTCAAAACTCCCGGTTTCCTCTCTCTCAGTCCTCCAAAACTCCCGGTTTCATCGCTCTCTCAGTCCCCCAAAACTCCCGGTTTCCCCTCTCTCAGTCCCCCAAAACTCCCGGTTTCCTCTCTCTCAGTCCCCCCAAAACTCCCGGTTTCCCCTCTCTCTCAGTCCCCCAAAACTCCCTGTTTCCTCTCTCTCTCAGTTCCCCAGAACTTTTAAAAGAGGCTTTTAAAAGACCCTATTGTATCCACCTCTCCCAACTTCGCTGGCAGTGCATTCCATGTACCCATCGCTGTCTGTGTGGAAAAACTTACCTCTGACATCCCCCTTGTACCTACTTCCAAGCACCTTAAAACTATGCCCCCTTGTGTTAGCCATTTCAGCCCTGGGGAAAAAGCCTCTGGCTATATTCACGATCAATGTCTCTCATCATCTTATCCAGCTCAATCAGGTCACCTCTCATTCTCCGTCGCTCCAAGGAGAAAAGGCAGAGTTCACGCAACCTGTTCTCATATTCTCCCCAATCCAGGCAACGTCCTTGTAAATCTCCTCTGCACTCTCTCTATAGTATCCACATCCTTCCTGTAGTGAGGCGACCAGAACTGAACACAGTACTCCAAGTGGGGGTTGACCGAGGTCTTGTGTAGCTGTAACATTACCTCATGGCACTTGAACTCAATCCCATGGTTGATGAAGGCCTTCTTAACAACACTGTCAACCTGTGCAGCTGCTTTGAGTGCCCTATGGACACAGACCCCAAGATCTCTCTGATCCTCCAAACTGCCGAGACTGAGGACCTGAGTTATGGGGAAAGATTAAATTGGGTTAAGACTTTATTCCCTGTGATAGGAGAGTGAGAGGAGATGTGATAGCAGTATAACCATATAACATTTACAGCATGGAAACAGGCCATCTCGGCCCTTGTAGTCCGTGCTGAACGCTTACTCTCACCTAGTCCCACCGACCTGCACTCAGCCCATAACCCTCCATTCCTTTCCTATCCGTATACCTATCCAATTTTTCTTTAAATGTCAATACCGAACCTGCCTCTACCACTTCTACTGGAAGCTCGTTCCACACAGCTACCACTCTCTGAATAAAGAAGTTACCCCTCGTGTTACCCTTAAACTTTTGCCTCCTAACTCTCAACTCATGCCCTCTTGTCTGAGTCTCCCCAACTCTCAATGGAAAAAGCCTATCCACATCAACTCTATCTAGCCCCCTCATAATTTTAAACTCTTCTATCGAGTCCCCCCTCAACCTTCTAATCTCCAAAGAATAAAGACCTAATTTGTTCAACCTTTCTCTGTAACAGGTGCTGAATCCCAGGTAACATTCTAGTAAATCTCCTCTGTACTCTCTCTATTTTGTTGACATCTTTCCTATAATTTGGTGACCAGAACTGTACACAATACTCCAAATTCAGCCTTACCAATGCCTTGTACAATTTTAACGTTACATCCCAACTCCTATACTCAATGCTCTGATTTATAAAGGGCAGCATACCAAAACTTTCTTCACCACCCTATCCACATGAGATTCCACCTTCAGGGAACTATACACCATTATTCCTAGATCTCTCTGTTCTACTGCATTCCTCAGTGCCCTACCATTTACCCTGTATGTTCTATTTGGATTATTCCTACCAAAATGTAGAACCTCACACTTATCAGCATTAAACTCCATCTGCCATCTTTCAGCCCACTTGCAACTTGCAAAATTACGAGGGGTATATGCAACCACTGAGGTTGGGAGGGACTACAACTGCAGGTCATGGGTTAAGGGTGAAAGGTGAAATGTTTAAGGGGAACATGAGGGGAAGAGTCTTCACTCGGAGGGTGATGAGGACGTTGTCATATAGTGGGGGTCAGGAATACTCTAGATCAGAGGGCACAGACTCTGAATAGAAGGACTTCCATTTAGAAGAGGGATGAGGAGGAATTCCTTTGGCCAGAAGGTGGTGAATCTGTGATGGCCTTGGAGGCCGAGTCATTGGGTATTCTTCACAGAAGCAAGATCAGCTGGTCGATTGGTGTCTTGGCAAAATCCAGGACGAAATGGCTTGCCTTCTGCCCGGTGAATACTGGGTGGAGGGAGGGGCAGCACCGATTCCAGCTCGATGCCACGCCGCGCTGCCTCAGACGCTGCACACGGACTCTGACGGTCTCTCTCCTGGTCGGCTGCAAACAGGCTTGAGGCCTGGTCCTTGCTATGGCCATGCAACTCCCCCACCCCAGCTGTTCAACCCTGTCGACCACCTTTAAATCAGTGAATAGGGCCTGCAGCGTTCCACTCTAACGGGGTCTCGCCATCTCAAGAGAAGCGACAAAGGCGATCACTCGCTGTCGGACCGTGCACTGCCTCCGCGCACCTCCAACGCAGGCATCATCACAACCCGAAGCAAGCCCAGCTCCTCCGGCTTCTTTTAAGTTCCAAGTTCTTTTACTTTTAAGTTCTTAACGACCTGCAGGGTCTTGCGGTCGTAAAAAAAAGAAGATGCGCTCAAAAATGACAATAACACCTCCAGTTGACCTCGTAGAAGCCACTGCGATCAAGCGTGCCGCCATCTTGCCGGAAGATGGCGTGTAAAACACAGTTTTTCACTGTAACTTCGCAATAAAACGTTAAAAATGGACAGTGAGAACAGCCGACGGATCATAGGGGTCCCCCGACCATCCATCGGGGACATTTATCAGGAGCTGTTAGTATTATCGAGGATCTATCCAGCATCCTCTTTGACTTTCAGGCAGGAGACTGCAGTGTATAAAAACAGGAATGGTCAGGATGAGAAACGGGTTCTTCCCTCAGGGCACTGGGCTTCTGAATGCCCTGCTGCGTCATATTTGAAATGTCACTGGTTAATCTGTTTGGTAGCTGGCAATATTTAATATTAATGCACTTTAGTTTGTTATGTATGTGTGATTCATCTGCAGATTTTTATTCTTGCCTTCATGTGTCACGTGCGTGTTACGTGTACTACTGTGCTTTACACCCCAGTCCGGAGAAATGGTGTTTATGTTGTTTAACTATGTATATAGTTAAATGGCAGTAGACTTGGCTTGCACACACAAAATACTGGAGGAACTAGCAGGCCAGGCAGCATCTATGGAAAAGAGTACAGTCGACATTTCGGGCCGAGATCCTTCAGCAGGACCGGGGAGGGGAAAAAAGCGGAGGAGTAGATTCAGAAGATGTGCGGAGGAAAGGGAGAATCACCAGGTGGTGGGTGAAACTTGGAGGGGAGGGATGAGGTTAAGAGCTCATCCCTAGATGCTGTCTGGCCTGCTGAGTTCCAGCGTTTTGTGTGTGTTGCTCGGATTTCCAGCAGCTGCAGATTTTCTCTTGTTTGCAGACTTGAACGTCAGTTTTCACAGAGGGTGGCGGCCGTTACATGCTGGTTACATAGAAAGAAACACAGAAAACCTGCAGCACAATACAGGCCCTTCGGCCCACAAAGTTGTGCCGAACACGTCCCTACCTCAGAAATTCTAGGCTTACCCATAGCCCTCTATTTTTCTGAGCTCCATGTACCTATCCAAATGTCTCTTAAAAGACCCTATCGTATCCGTCTCCACCACCATTGCCAGCAGCCCATTTCACTCACTCACCACTCTCTGAGTAAAAAACTTACCCCTGACATCTCCTCTGCACCTACTCCCCAGCACCTTAAACCTGAGTCCTCTTGTGGCAACCATTTCAGCCCTGGGGAAAAGCCTCTGACTATCCCCGCGATCGAGGCAGGCACGGTAGGGATGTTTAAGAAACTCTTGGATAGGCACGGGGGTGATAGGAAAATGGAGGGCAATGAGGGAGGGAAGGGTTAGATCGAGCTCAGACCAGATATTAAGGTCAGCACAGCATCGTGGGCTGAAGGGCCTGTGCTGTGATTTTCTGCGAGCTGAGATGAGATGGCTGACAATGCGACAAGGCAAGGTGAGGGAATCGACTCTATACGGGAGGATGTTGCCTGCTGGGGGGGGGGGGGGGGGAACCAGGGAACCTTGGTGTGCATCCACTGATTATTAAATGTGGCCGGGCAGGAGATGAGGGACTTTACCCGGCAGATGGACACTTCACCATGCTCCTGGAGGGTGTGGCTTACTCTGTTCAAAATCCCCCCCCCCCCGGTCTGCCGTGCTCTTTTCCCGAGAGCTGGTTTGCGCACCACAGCGCCCATTTCCGGTGACAGGCACCCTGCTGGTGGTGGTGGGGGGTGATGGCCCGTGGGAAGGGTTCGCTCCCTCTCTTCCCTGCCACCCACAGAGCCCAACTTCAGGCTGAATCGGCGACCGGTCCTGCAGGACCGCTGGGAGAGAGCATTGCAGACGGTTTGTTTAGTTAAGCATCCCTTCATAGCGTACTTACTTGAGTTTTGAATTATATTGACTTTATTACTTACATCCTTCACATACATCTGGAGTAAAAATCTTCACGTTACATCTCTGTTCAAATGTGTAATTTATAGTATGTAATAAATATTATGTATAACAGGACAGTCAATATAACATAATAAGTTATATAATATAATATAATATAATATAATATAATATAATATATATAACATAGAAATACAGTTGTAACAGTCTGATGGCCTGCTGGAAGAAGCTGTCCCGGAGCCTGTTGGTCCTGGCTTTTATGCTGCGATACCGTTTCCTGGGTGGTGGCAGTTGGAACAGTTGTGGTTGGGGTGACTCGGGTCCCCAGTTATCCTTCGGGCCCTTTTTACACACCTGTCTCTGTAAATGTCCTGAATAGTGGGAAGTTTACATCTACAGATGTGCTGGGCTGTCCGCACCACTCTCTGTAGAGTCCTGCGATTAAGGGAAGTACAGTTCCCATACCAGGCAGTGATGCAGCCAGTCAGGATGCTCTCAATTGTGCCCCTGTAGAAAGTTCTTGGGATTTGGGTTGGGTGGGGGAGCATACCAAACTTTTTCAACTGTCTAAGGTGAAAGAGACGCTGTTGTGCCTTTTTCACCACACAGCTGGTGTGTACAGACCACGCGAGATCCTCGGGGATGTTTATGCCGAGGAATTTAAAGGTGTTCACCCTCTCAACCGCAGAACCAGTAGGGGTGAGCCCGTCTCCATTCCTGCTCTAGTCCACAACCAGCTCCTTTGTTCTTGCGGCGTTGAGGGAGAGGTTGTTTTCTTGACACCACTGTGTCAGGGTGATGACCTCCTCTCTGTAAGCTGCCTCATTATTTATGGATTGGGGGGGTATAGAGGTAGTTAGCAGAGCATCTGTTCATTTAAGGGGTAACTGATTGTACAGTCTAGTGGTTTTGGGTAGTTTAGAGGAACAGTTGTTTAGCTAGACGCCTGATTCAGTGCATCACTTCTCAAATCGATACCTCACGTACCCATTTTTTTAAAAAACCTGTGCCTCCTGTTTCACTCGTTGGATCCCCGTATCTTACTCTCCCACGTTATATCCATTTCCCTAGGCTCAGAACACGAGAGCAGTGAAGTTGCTGGGTACTTTAGACGCGGGACACAGCAGCAGGGAAATTCTGTGTTAGGACAGCGAGCTGTGCAATTTAACAAACGCCTGACGCGTTGTCTCCTCTTTCCCTGGGAAACCCTCCGGCAAACAGGAAAAACTGGAGGAAACGGAGAGGGAGAAAGACGAGCTGAGGGAGAGCAATCGGAGGCTGACCACGGAAAATGCAGCGTTGAAGGGGAAGATCAATGAGCTCAAAACGCAGGCGGCGAGAGAGGAGGAGGAGCATTCCGCAGCGCTGAAGGTGAATCAGGTGGGTTGAGGCTCCTGATTGTGTTGTCTGTACCCCCGGCGACTGACTTTGTCTGAATTTCTCTCT
Source organism: Hypanus sabinus (assembly GCF_030144855.1). Taxonomy (NCBI): domain Eukaryota; kingdom Metazoa; phylum Chordata; class Chondrichthyes; order Myliobatiformes; family Dasyatidae; genus Hypanus; species Hypanus sabinus. The sequence goes on from NW_026779026.1 coordinate 117,930, forward strand.
CTGGTATCCTTCCTGTTAATCCTGTACAGTTGACTTCAAGTAACGAAAGTTTTCTGACCCATGTACGCCCGGTGGCCCCTTTATTAGGCACACCTGAACGTTACTGCAAGTGTCTGATCCGCGTGTGGCAGTGATTCAATGCGTCAAAGCATGCAGGCATGGTCAGGAGGTTCAGTTGTTGTCCACTGCAGCCCCATCTGCCTTTGCTTTCTCCCACGGTCCACTCTCCTCTCCAGCCCTTCGTCCTTTCCACCTGTCGTCTCCCAGCTTCATCGCCCCCCCCCCCCCCCAACACCTGGATTCATCTATCACCTTCCAGCTTATCCTCCTTCCACCCCCCCCACCTTATTCTGGCATCTTTCCAGTCCAGATGAAGGGTCTCGACCCGGAACGTTGACTGGTTATTCATTTCCACAGATGTTACCTACCTGCCGAGTTCCTCCAGCGTTTTGTGTGTTACTCTGCATTTCCAGCGTCTGCAGAACCTCTTGTGTGTCGGAGGTTCAGATGTCATTCAGACCAAACATCAGAATGGTGGGGGGAGGGGGAGGCGGGGAAGAGATGTGATCACAGTGACTTTGGAATGATTGTTGGTGCCAGATGGGGTGGTTTGAGTATCTCAGAAGCTGCTGATCTCCTGGGATTTTTCATACACAACAGTCTCTGGAGTTTACAGGGGGGAGAAAAACATCAAGTCAGCAGCAGTTCTGTGGGTGAAAGCAACTTTTTTAATGAGAGAGGTCAGAGGAGAGTGGCAAGACTGGTTCAAAGTGACGGGAAGGCGACAGTGACTCAGGTAGCCCCACCCTACAACAGTGGCATGCAGAAGAGCATCTCTGAATGCACAAGGCCTTGAACGCTGAAGTGAGATGGGCTACAACAGCAGAAGACGACGGACATACACTGAGTGACCACTGCATCAGGTGCAGGAAGTACCTAATGAAGTGGCCACTCTACGGTACAGGTTTAACCAGTCTCTGCCAGGCATGGAGGAGAGGCTAGTTAATGTTGGAATTTGAATCTCCTCAGGAGCCATTCTGACGAGCGATGTGCAAACCCCGGAACACAGAAACAGGGGAATTGATCACAGGGAACAAGGACATGGCAGACCAATTGAATAACTACTCTGGTTCAGTCTTCACTAAGGAGGGTTAGGGTCCCTTACAGTCATAGGGAACAAGGACATGGCAGACCAATTGAGTAACTACTCTGGTTCTGTCTTCACCAAGGAGGACATCAATAATCTTCTAGAAATAGTAGGGGACCGAGGGTCTAGTGAGATGGAGGAACTGAGGGAAATACATGTCAGTAGGGAAGTGGTGTTAGGTAACTTGAAGGGATTAAAGGCAGATAAATCCCCAGGGCCAGATAGTCTGCATCCCAGAGTGCTTAAGGAAGTAGCCCAAGAAAAAGTAGATGCATTAGTGATAATTTTTCAAAACTCCTTAGATTCTGGATTAGTTCCTGAGGATTGGAGGGTGGCTAATGTAACCCCACTTTTTAAAAAAAGAAGGGAGAGAGAAACCGGGGAATTATAGACCGGTTAGTCTGACATCTGTGGTGGGGAAAATGCTAGAGTTGGTTATCAAAGATGTGATAACAGCACACTTGGAAAGAGGTGAAATCATCGGACAAAGTCAGCATGGATTTGTGAAAGGAAAATCATGTCTGACGAATCTTAGAGAATTTTTTGAAGATGTAACTAGTAGAGTGGATAGGGGAGAGCCAGTGGATGTGGTATATTTAGATTTTCAAAAGGCTTTTGACAAGGTCCCACACAGGAGATTAGTGTGCAAACTTAAAGCACACGGTATTAGGGGTATGGTAATGATGTGGATAGAGAATTGGTTGGCAGACAGGAAGCAAAGAGTGGGAGTAAACAGGACCTTTTCAGAATGGCAGGCAGTGATTAGTGGGGTACCGCAAGGCTCAGTGCTGGGACCCCAATTGTTTACAATATATATTAATGATTTAGACGAGGGAATTAAATGCAGCATCTCCAAGTTTGCAGATGACATGAAGCTGGGCGGCGGTGTTAGCTGTGAGGAGGATGCTAAGAGGATGCAGGGTGACTTGGATAGGTTAGGTGAGTGGGCAAATTCATGGCAGATGCAATTTAATGTGGATAAATGTGAGGTTATCCACTTTGGTTGCAAGAACAGGAAAACAGATTATTATCTGAACGGTGGCCGATTAGGAAAAGGAGAGATGCAGCGAGACCTGGGTGTGATTGTACACCAGTCATTGAAGGTGGGCATGCAGGTACAGCAGGCGGTGAAAAAGGCAAATGGTATGTTGGCATTCATAGCAAAAGGATTTGAGTACAGGAGCAGGGAGGTTCTACTGCAGTTGTACAAGGCCTTGGTGAGACCGCACCTAGAATATTGTGTGCAGTTTTGGTCCCCTAATCTGAGGAAAGACATTCTTGCCATAGAGGGAGTACAGGGAAGGTTCACCAGATTGATTCCTGGGATGGCAGGACTTTCATATGAAGAAAGACTGGATCAACTAGGCTTATACTCACTGGAATTTAGAAGATTGAGGGGGGATCTTATTGAAACGTATTAAATTCTAAAGGGATTGAACAGGCTAGATGCAGGAAAATTGTTCCCGATGTTGGGGAAGTCCAGAACGAGGGGTCACAGTTTAAGGATAAAGGGGAAACCTTTTAGGACCGAGATGAGGAAAAACTTCTTCACACAGAGAGTGGTGAATCTGTGGAATTCTCTGCCACAGGAAACAGTTGAGGCCAGTTCATTGGCTATATTTAAGAGGGAGTTAGATATGGCCCTTGTGGCTAAAGGGATCAGGGGGTATGGAGAGAAAGCAGGTACAGGGTTCTGAGTTGGATGATCAGCCATGATCATATGAATGGCGGTGCAGGCTCGAAGGGCCAAATGGCCTACTCCTGCACCTATTTTCTATGTTTCAACAAGTCTTCATCCGTTTTGCATCATATTTCAGATATTTAGCTGACTGTCCGATAGAATGCCCAGTGTCAACATCTGGGGGTAGCACAGTAGTGCAGTGGTTAGCACAACGCTTTACAGTACCGGCGACCCGGGTTTACACCGCCGTCGTCTGTAAAGAGTTTGTACGTTCTCCCGGTGACCGCGTGGGTTTCCTCCGGGTGCTCAGGTTTCCACCCCACGATCCAAAGACGTTAACGGTTGGTAGGTTAATCGGTCATTGTAAATTGTCCTGTGATTGGGTTCGGGTTAAATCAGGGTTTGCTGGGTGCCGCAGTTCAGAGGGCCTGTTCCATGATGCATCTCAATGAAATATATTTTTAAAAATAATCGCCTGTTTTTCTGTCTTGCCTCCTCCTCCCTGTGCCCTTTGTTACTCGTCCACAACAGGAAGCAGTGTTGGAACTGGAGAAACAGGTATTGGAGCAGAAGTTGAAGTCTGAGTTGGAACTGAAGGCCCAGAGTGAGAAGCAGGAACAGCTCAGAAAGGTCCTGACCGAGAAGGAGGCGGCTTGTTTGACCCTGCAGACGGAAAACCAGGCAAGTTCGTCCCCCCACCACCACGACTCCTATCGGTTCCCGTTCAGGGTCACCTTCTGTACAGACGCTCCTGTGCCCAGCGTCATTTCACAGAACCAATCTGAGTGTATGTGACGGCGCACAAACACACAAACGTTGCCCTGGCGTTCCGCCGCCTCAGTGCCAAGCATTCCCGGTTCAGTATCATCCCCGGTAAATTCTCGTAATGGGCCCTAAACCAAACTGCTGTACTCTCATTGGCTTGATGGTGCTTTTCCCGCCAACAGGGCATTTCCCTGGGGGTGTGTAATTTGCGTGTATGTTTGTCTACTTAGTAAATGGAGCTACATCTCTTTATTTTGTAACGTGGTTGTAACTGGATTGTGGGGTGTATCATTTTCTAATTTTTGTGTAGTCTTAAGTTGACTTTGTTAGTAATTAAAGATGGTATGTCATTTTGAAAAAAAGGAACCGCCCTCAGTATGAGAGAGAGAGAGAGAGAGAGAGAGGGACTTTTTCTTTCTCTCTATCTTCTCAACGTTCAGTTTTCTTTTCACTGTCTCCCCAAGTTTCATGTTTGACGTGCCTAATAGGGACCCTTTCACTAAGGGACCATAGCCATTTCCCCCTGTGGTGATAACCCACGCATCCGGCGGTGTGAAGTGAGAAGCCATGAGGTGATTGGTTGGGCCCGAAGAAGGAGGAATCTGATAGGAGTGGACCAATGGAGAAAGGGAAGGGTGAGGGGAACTGGAGGGAGGTGAAGGCTAGGTGAGGGATAATCAGAAAGGGGAATAACAAAATCAAGAAAGGGTTTGGGGGTGGGAGAAATTACCAGAAAGTAGAGAAATTGATGCTCGTGCCATCAGGTTGGAGACTATCACATCCTGATTCCGCCTTCTTCCCCTCTTCCTTTTCCTGTCCTGGTGAAGAGTCTCGGCCTGAAACATCGACTGGCTGGTCCCCTCTATGAGTGCTGACTGACCTGCTGAGTTCCCCCAGCATTCTGTGTGTTATTTTCAGATAGATAGATAATTTATTGATCCCAAAGGAAATTAGTGTCATTACAAGTGCACGGATATTAGAAGTAAGAAAGAATTTAAAAAGTGACTTTAAAAATAAGTTGCACAAGATTTACAAATCAAAGATGACAAGATTTACAGACTCACCCTGATAAGATGGTGGAAGAATTACCGTAATATTACGCAGTAATGGGTGCACACTCACTCTCGTTGCACAAAAATCTTGCAAAGTAACTCTGTGGGTTTCCAGCATCGGCGGAATCTCTCGCACTCATCGGGTCTGCCTCCTTGTCTCCTGCAGGACCTGCTGGCCGAGGTGGAATCGGCCCGGAGCTTGGCAGAGCAGCTGAAGCAGAAGAACGGGAAGGCCGGGGAGAAGCTGAAACAGCTTCGGCAAGAGAACGAGCGGCTCAGGGCGGAGATCAGTGCCAAGGAGGCCGAGCTGACAAGGTAGAGGGCTGCCTGCGTTTTGTTCTGGCACCAGAGCTCGAGCAGCCGATGAGCTGCAGTTGTAATGTAGGGAAGCCTTCAGTGTGACAGGTGGCTTGCTTTCTCACTGGTCGAGTGGTAAGCCCTGGCTGGGATAATGGCGACTGCTCTGTTGCTGTCTGGTGGCCTGGGAACAGGGAAAACCCAAACAGAAGCTCCCACTCGGCCTGGGGGTGTGTCTGTAAAATCTGTACTCTGGTCCCTTGGGTAAACTCCACTTGAATCCTTTAACTTCTATCTTCCTCTCAAACTTGCAACTCCTTGTGCATCCGGACCCTCGATTTCCTCTCTTGGATTCTCCTGGAGAATAGGTTGAGTGACCTTGGCCTTTTCTCCTTGGAGCGACAGAGGATGAGAGCTGACCTGATAGAGGTGTATAAGATGATGAGAGGCATTGTTTGTGTGGATAGTCAGAGGCTTTTCCCCAGGGCTGAAATGGCTGACACGAGGGGGTCATAGTTTTAAGGTGCTTGGGAGTCGGTATTGAGGGGATGTCAGGGGTACGTTTTTTCACACAGAGAGTGGTGTGTGCGTGGAATGGGCTGCCGGTGGCAGTGGTGGAGGCGGATACGATAGGATCTTTTAAGAGACTCTTAAAGAGGAACATGGAGCTTAGGAAAATGGAGAGCCATACGGAAGGGAAATTCTAGGCGATTTCTAGAGTAGCTAACATGGTCGGCACAACTTTATGGGCTGAAGGGCCTGTAATGTGCTGTAGATCTCTGTTTCTATGTAGACTCCTGTGCCATTAATGTGATGAACTGATAGGCAAGACCCTGGGGCTACTCGGGCCTGCTGCGGGGTCCGGTTTTGGTTTGGAATGTTGTTGTTCACATGGCGGATGAACTTTGAGCGTGGATCGGTTCGTGGAACTGTGACATTGTGGCCGTTACAGGATGTCTCAGGAGCGGGAATGGCTGCTGAGTGTGTCAGGCGTTAGGTGTTTCCAAAAGGACAGAGAGGGAGGCAAAAGGGGTGGGGGGCATGGCACTGCTAATTAGGGATGGTATCACGGCTGCAGAAAAAGAGGAAGTCGTGGAGGGATTGCCGACTGAGTCAGTGTGGTGGAAGTCAGAAACAGGGAAGGGGCAGTAATTCTGGGCATTTTTAAAAATCTAGATCTGATGTAGATCTAGATTTTTATCTGCAATCTAGAATTGCAGATTCTAGAACGGAGCAATGATCAGTTTGTTGTGATAGGAGATTTTAACTTTCCTAGTATCGACTGGCATCTCCTTAACGCACAGGGTTTAGACGGGGTGGAGTTTGTTAGGAGTGTTCAGGGAGGTGTCCTGACACAATATGTGGACAAGCCAACTAGAGGAGGGGCTGTACTTGATCTGGTGTCGGGTGTCAGGTCTCGGCAGGAGAGCATTGTGGAGGTGGTGACCACCACAACATTTCTTCCCCCGTAGCATTGGAGAGGGATAGGAACAGACAATTTGGAAAAAAACCATTTAATTGGAGTGGGGGAAATATGATGCTGTTAGGCAGGAACTGGGGAGCAGATGTTCTCAGGGAAGTGCACAGCAGAAATGTGGCAAATGTTCAGGGAACATTTGCATGGCTATGTTCCATTGAGGCGGGGAAAGGATGGTCGAGTTAAAGAACCATGGTGTACAAATTATGTAGAAAATCTAATTCAGGAAAGAAAAGCTTATGAAAGGTTCTAGATACTGTTAGAGCTCTGGAAAGTTTGCTAGGAACGAGCTTGGAATTAGGAGAGCCAGAAGGGGACATGAGAAGGCCTTGGTGATCAAGACTAAGGTAAACCCCAAGGTATTCTACAAGTGTGTGAGGAGCAAGAGGGATGAGCCGTGTGAGATTAGGACCAGTCAGGTGTGATAGTGGAAACGTGTGCATGGAGCTGGAGGAGGTAGCGGAGGTACTTAGTAAATACTTTGCTTCAGTATTCACCAGTGAAAAAGACCTTGGCAGTTGTAGGGATGACTTACAGCAGACTGAAACGCTGGAGCATATAGACATTGAGAAAGAGGGTCTGCTGGAACATTTGAAAAGTATTGTTAGATAAGTCACCGGGACCGGATGGGATATTGTGGGAGACGAGGGAGGAGATCGCTGAGCCTCTGGTGATGATCTTTCCGTCATCAATAGGGATGGGAGAGCTTCTGGAGCATTGCAAATGTTTTCCATTGTTCAAGAAAGGGAGCAGAGATAACCCAGGAAATTATAGACCAGTGAGTCTGACTTCAGTGGTGGGCAACGTTGTTGGAGAAGATCCTGAGAGGCAGGACTTAAAAGCATTTGGAGAGAGATAATCTGATTAGGAATAGTCAGTATGGCTTTGTCAATTGTAGGTTGTGTCTTATGAGCCTGATTGAATTCTTTGAGGATGGAACAAAACACACTGAAGAAGGGAGAGCAGTAGACGTAATGTATATGGATTTCAGTAAGGCATTTGATAAGGTTCCCCATGCAAGGCTCCTTCAGAAAGTAAGGAGGCATGGGATCAAAGGAGACCTTGCTTTGTGGATTCAGAATCGGCTTGCCCATGGTTGTAGATGGTTTGTATTCTACATGGAGGTCGGTGACTGGTGACGTTCCACAGGATCTATTCTGGGACAACTACTCTTTGTGATTTCTGCATGATGAAGTAGCGGGTGGGTTAGTAAGTTTGCTGATGACACAAAGATTGGGGGTGTTCTACACGCTGTCCTTACACACCTGGAGAAGAAGAGTGCTTATGTGAGAATGCTGTTCTTGGACTACAGTTCAGCATTCAGCACCATAATTCCCTCCAGGCTCAACAAGAAGCTCAGAGACCTCGGCCTTCACCCTGCCTTGTGCACCTGGATCCTGGACTTCCTGTCAGATTGCCGGCAGGTGGTAAGAGTGGGCTCCCTCACCTCCACCCCTCTGACTCTCAACACAGGAGTCCCTCTGGGCTGTGTACTGAGTCCTCTCCTTTACTCCCTGTGTATGCATGTCTCTGTTGCCACCCACAGCTCAAATTTGCTGATTAAATCTGACAACGACACTGCATAGATTGGCTTTGTCTCAAACAATAACGAGGTGGCCTACAGGGAAGAAGTCATGTCTCTGACACAGTGGTGTCAAGAAAACAATCTTCAATGTTCCAAAGACAAAGGAGCTGGTTGTGGATTACAGGAGGAATGGAGACAGGCTAACCCCTATGGACATCAATGGATCTGGGGTTGAGAGGGTGAACAGCTTTAAGTTCCTTCATCACCGAGGACCTCGTGGTCTGTACACACCAGCTGTGTGTTGAAAAAAAGCACAACAGCGCCTCTTTCACCTCAGACGGTTGAGGAAGTTTGTTTTGGCCCCCAAATCCCAAGAACTTTCTACAGGGATGCAATTGAGAGCATCCCGACTGGCTGCATCACTGCCTGGTATGGGAACTGTACCTCCCTTAATTGCAGGACTCTGCAGAGAGTGGTGCGGACAGCCCAGCGCATCTGTAGTTGTGAACTTCTCATGATTCAGGACATTTACTGAGACAGGTGTGTAAAAAGGGCCTGTAGGATCATTGGGGACCTGAGTCACCCCGACAGCAATCTATTCTAGCTGCTACCATCTGGGAAATGGTACCGCAGCATAAAAGCCAGGACCAACAGGCTCCAGGACAGCTTCTTCCACCAAGCCATTGGACCGATGAACTCACTCTGATTTGAGTGTACTCTATGTTACACTGACTGTTTTATTTTTATAAATTATTGCAAATTAATGTGCTCATTACACATTTTGATGGAGGCATAATGTAAAGATTTTTACTCATATATGAGAAGGATGTAAGAAAATAAATTCAAGTCAGAGGTTACAGCGGGACATCGATAGGATGCAGAACTGGGCTGAGAAGTGGCAGATGGAGTTCAGCCCAGATGTGTGAAGTGAATCATTTTGGTAGGTCAAATTTGAAGACAGAATGTAGTATTAATGGTAAGACTCATGGCAGTGTGGAGGATCAGCGAGATATTGAGGTCCATGTCCACAGGACACTCAAAGCTGCTGTGCAGGTTGACAGTGTTGTTAGGAAGGCTCATGGTTTATTGGCCTTCATCAACCGTGGGATTGAGTTCAGGGCCGTGAGGTAATGTTACAGCTATATGAGACCTTGGTCAGAACCCACTTGGAGTACTGTGTTCAGTTCTGGTCACCTCACTACAGGAAGGATGTGGATACTATAGAGAGAGTGCAGAAGAGATTTACAAGGATGTTGTCTGGATTGGAGGGTGTACCTTAACGGGAATAGGTTGAGTGAACTTGGCCTTTTCTCCTTGGAGCGACGGAGGATGAGAGGTGACCTGATAGAGGTGTATAAGATGATGAGAGGTATTGACCTTGTGGATAGTCAGAGGCTTTTTCCCAGGGCTGAAATGGCTAACACGAGGGGGCATAGTTGCTTGGAAGTAGGTACAAGGGGGATGTCAGGGGAAGTTTTTTACACAGTGGTGAGTGCATGGAATGCACTGCCAGCAAAGGTGGTAGATACCACAGGGTCTTTTAAGAGTCCCTTAGATGGGGGTACATGGAGCTTAGAAAAATAGAGGGCTATGTGGTAAGGAAATTCTAGGCAGTTTCTAGAGTCGGTTACATGGTCGGCACAACATTGTGGGCCGAAGGGCCTGTTTCTGTGGATACACTGTGGCCACCCCCCTCGGTAATCATTATCTCGTTTTGGAAACGGTTGAGGGGGATGACCTGACAGAGGACGACCATGGCGATCGGCACTGAGCCTGGTTCCGTGGAGCAGAAGGGAAAGAGGAAGATGAGGAATGTGGTCGTCATAGGGGATTCAATTGTGAGGGGAACAGACGGGAGGTTCTGTCAGCCTGACAGAGATACCCGCATGGTGTGCTGCCTCCCAGGTGCCAGGGTACAAGGTGTCTCAGATCGGGTGTAGAGTATTCTGAAGGGAGAGGGCGAACAAGAATTCAGGGAGTTGGGTAGGAAGCTGAAAAGCAGGAATTTTCGGGTAGTAACCTCAGGATTGCTGCCTGTGCCACGGGCTAGCGAGTGCAAAAATAGCATGATCGGGCGTATTAATGTGTGCCTGAGAGACTGGTGTAGGGGGGGGCAGGACTTCAGATTCCTGGATCATTGTGGCCTCTTCTGGGGGAGGTACAGAAAGGGCAGGTTACACCTGAGCCCAAAGGGCTTCAATATCCGAGCAGGCAGGTTTAATAGAGGTGTTTGGGAGGGTTTAAACTAATGTGGCAGGGGGATGAGAACCGGAGTGATAGGGTTGAGGAAGGGGAAAACAGAAAAATAAATCAAAGATAGCGTGCAACAGAGATGATAGAACGAACAGGCAGGAGATGAGGCTTAATCACAGCCAGTAGGACGAGTTACGGGGCAACAGAGGAGTGGTGCAGTTAAAACAGAAAGCAACAAATACTGGACTGAGACTGTTATATTTGAATGCATGCAGCATAAGGAATAAAATGAATAATCCTGAAATCCAGCTACAGACTGGCAAGTATGACATTGTGGCCATCTCTGAAACTTGGCTAAAGGATGGAGGCCATTGGGAGCTGAACGTCCAAGGAAATACCGTGTATCAGAGAGATAGGATAGTAGGTAGAGGGGGTGATGGGGCTCTGTGTATAAGAAATAATATTAAATCATTAGAAAGAGATGACAGAAGATCGGAAGGTGTAGAGTCTCTATGGGTTGAGTTAAGAAATGACAACGGTAAAAGGACCCTAATGGCCATTGTATACAGGCCTCCAAACAGCAGCCGGGATGTGGATTACAACTTACAGCAGGAGATAGAAAAGGTGTGTCAAAAGGGCAATGTCATGATAATCGTTGGGGATTTTAACATGAAAGTGGATTGGGAAAACCAGGCCAGTACTGGACCTCAAGAGAGAGAATTTGTAGAATGTCTAAGGGATGGATTTTAGAACAACTTGTTATTGAGCCCACTAGGGGATCGGCTATGCTGGATTGGGTGTTGTGCAATGAGCTTAAGGTTAAGGAACCCTTAGGGAACAGTGATCACAATATGATCAAGTACACATTGAAATTTGAGAGGGAAAAAATAAAATCCAATGTGTCAGTATTTCAGTGGAATAAAGGAGATTACAATGGCACGAGAGGGGAACTGGCCAAGGTTGACTGGAAAGGGACATTTGGAGGAAGGACAGCAGAGCAGCAATGACTGGAGTTTCTGCGAAAAATGAGGGAAGTGCAAGACAGATATATTCCAAATTTTCAAAGGAAAGAGGGACACTACCGTAGCTGACAAGTGAAGTCAGAGCCAAAGTAAAGGCAAAAGAAGCGGGCATTCAAGGAAGCTGAACTAGTGGGAAGATAGAGGATTGGGAAGCTTTTAAAACTTGCAGAAGGAAACTAAGAAGGTCATTAGGAAGGAAAAGATGAATTGTGAAAGGAAGCTGGTGACTAATATCAAAGTAACTAAAAGCTTTTTTAAGTATATAAAGGGTAAAAGGGATGAGGGTAGATATAGGACTAATACAAAATGATGTTGGAGATATTGTAATGAGAGATGCAGAGATGGCAGAGGAACTGAATGTGTATTTTGCATCACTCTTCACAGTGGGAGACACCTGCAGTATACCGGACATTCAACAGTGTCACAGAGTGAAGTTTATGCAGTGAAAATTACAACTGAGAAGGTGCTCAGGAAGCTTAATGGGCTGAGGGCGGATAAATCTCTTGGACTGATGGAATGCACCCTCGGGTTCTGAAGGAAGTAGCTGGAGAGATTGCGGAGGCATTAACGATGATCTTTCAAGAATCGATAGATTTTGGCATTGTACCAGATGACTGGAAAATTGCAAATGTTACTCTGCTATTTAGGAAAGGTGGGAGGTAGCAGAAAGGAAACTATAGACCTGTTAGCCTGACATCAGTGGTTGGGAAATCGTTGGAGTTGATTGTTAAGGATGAGATTACGGAGTACCTGGAGGCATATGACAAGATAGGCCAAAGCCAGAAGTGGAATTACGGGGAAGTTACTAGCATGGGTGGAACATTGGCTGATTGACAGGAAACAGGGAGTGGTAATAAAGGGGTCCTATTCTAGCTGGCCGCTAGTTACCAATGGAGTTCCACAGGAGTTGATGTTGGGATCACTGCTTTTTATGAAGTATGTCAGTGATCTGAACTATGGGATTAATGGATTTGTGGCTAAATTTGCCGATGCTACAAAGATAGCTGGAGGAGCGGGTAATGTTGAGGAAACAGAAAGCTTGCAGAGAGACAGTTAGTTTAGGGGAATGGGAAAAGAAGTGGCAAATGAAATACAATGTTGGAAAGTGTATGGTCATGCACTTTGATGGAAGAAATAAACAGGCAGACTATTATTTAGATGGGGAGAGAATTCAAAATGCAGAGGTGCAAAGACTCTGTGTCATTAGAGCGCTCGGGGATTCAGTCCTGTTGAAATTTTAGCAGTCAGGTTGAATGCAAGGATGTCCCCACGTTGTGCCTTTCGTTCCTTGCTCGTGAAGGGGATTTAAGAGAGTTTGTCTTTACTTGTCCAAAAAACAAAATCCAGTGAAATTTGCCATCTGTGTCAACCTGAGTATGTGCTGGAGGCAGCCCGAGTGAGTTGCCATGCCAACATCGGACATCCACCAGTGACCAACTCTGACACTGGGAATCTCAAAGTCAACTTTACTATCAGAGTACGTGCAGGTCACCACATACAACCCTGAGATTCTTTTTCCTGTGGGTATACGTAGCAAATCTTTAGAATAGTAACCATAAAGGGGATCTGTAAACTCTGCAGATGCAGATATAAATAAATAATGAGCATGAAATAACAATGTAACAGAGGCCTTTTTGTTCAAGAGCCTGATGCTTGCGGGGCAGTAGCCGTCCTCAAAGCTGTGAGTATTGAGGCTCCTGTACCTTCTCCCTGCTGGCAGCATTGAGAAGAGAGCGTGGCCTAGGTGGTGGGAGCCCCCGATGATGGATGCTGCTTTCCTGCAGGAATGGATGTGCTCAGTGTGCTGAATCCACCTGTCTTTTGTAGGATTTTCGGTGCCCGCACACTTCCCAGCACGCATCTACAGAAGCCTGCCGAGGTTTTCGACGGACCTCCGCAGGCTCCTGAGGAAGTAGAGGCGCTGCCGTGCTTTCTTCGCAGTTGTCTTTGTTGCCCAGGACAGGTCCTCTGAGATTGTGACACCCAGGAACTGGAAGGAATTTTGGGAGGAAACCCACACGGTCACAGGGCGAGAATGTACGAGCTCTTCCCAGGCAGCGACGGGAATTGAACCTGGGGTTGCTGCCTCGGTGAAAGCGTCTTGCTGGCCACAACTCTACCGTGCCCCCTCGGTGTCCGGTGGACACTGACGGTGCTTTGCGGTACTGGTGTAGGAAGAGAAGCTCCTTGACTGGCCCCCTGCCCCTTTACCCAGCTGCTGCCCGGTCCTGGATCCCCACGTAATCAGGAAGTGACCCACCCCCCCCTCCCATTTCCCATTCTGATTCCCCCCCCCCCCCCCGCCCCGCTAACCTCTGTTCCCTCTCCACCTTCCCTTTCTTCCATGGTCCACCTATCAGATTCCATATAACAATCACAGCATGGAAACAGGCCATCCTGGCCCTTCTACTCCGTGCCGAATGCTCACTCTCACCTAGTCCCACCGATCTGCACTCAGCCCATAACCCTCCATTCCTTTCCTGTCCATATACCTATCCAATTTTACTTTAAATGACAATACCGAACCTGCCTCTATCACTTCTACTGGAAGCTCGTTCCACACAGCTACCACTCTCTGAGTAAAGAAGTTCCCCCTCGTGTTACCCCTAAACTTTTGCCCCCTGACTCTCAACTCATGTCCTCTTGTTTGAATCTCCCCTACTCTCAATGGAAAAAGCCTATCCACGTCCACTCTATCTATCCCCCTCATTATTTTAAATACCTCTATCAAGTCCCCCCTCAACCTTCTACGTTCCAAAGAATAAAGACCTAACTTGTTCAATCTTTCCCTGTAACTTAGGTGCTGAAACCCAGGTAACATTCTAGTAAATCTTCTCTGTACTCTCTCTATTTTGTTGACATCTTTCCTATAATTCGGTGACCAGAACACACCTCCTTCTTTACCTCTTGCACCTATTTATTGCCTGCCAGCTTCTTACCTCATCTGTGGAAATGAATGGGCAGCCGAGACTCTTCATCAGGACTGGGGAGGGGATGGGGAAGACACCAGCATAAAGAGGGGGGAGGAGGATAGCTGGAGGGCGATAGGTGAAGCCAGGTGGGTGGGGAAAAGGTAAAGGGATGGAGGGGAAGGAATCTGACGGGAGAGGAGAGTGGACTGTGGTAGAAAGGGAAGGAGGAGGGACACCAGGGGGAGGTGATGGGTGGGAAAGGTAAAGGACTGGAGAGGGAGGAATCTGATAGGAGAGGAGATTGGACCGTGGGAGAAAGGGAAGGAGGAGGGACACCAGGGGGAGGTGATGGGTAGGAGAGATAAAGGACTGGAGGGGAAGGAATCTGACGGGAGAGGAGAGTGGACTGTGGGAGAAAGGGAAGGAGGAGGGACACCAGGGGGAGGTGATGGGTGGGAGAGGTAAAGGGCTGGAGAGGAAGGAATCTGATCGGAGGGGAGAGTGGACCGTGGGAGAAAGGGGAGGGACACCAGGGGGAGGTGATGGGTGGGAAAGGTAAAGGGCTGGAGAGGAAGGAATCTGATAGGAGAGGAGAGTGGACCGTGGGAGAAAGGGAAGGAGGAGGGACACCAGGGGGAGGTGATGGGTGGGAGAGGTAAAGGGCTGGAGAGGGAGGAATCTGATTGGAGAGGAGAGTGGACCGTGGGAGAGAGGGAAGGAGGAGGGTCACCAGGGGGAGGTGATGGGTGGGAGAGGTAAAGGGCTGGAGAGGAAGGAATCTGATAGGAGAGGAGAGTGGACCGTGGGAGAAAGGGAAGGAGGAGGGACACCAGGGGGAGGTGATGGGTGGGAAAGGAAAAAGGGCTGGAGAGGAAGGAATCTGATAGGAGGAGAGTGGACCGTGGGAGAAAGGGAAGGAGGAGGGACACCAGGGGGAGGAGATGGGTGGGAATGGTAAAGGGCTGGAGAGGGAGGAATCTGATAGGAGAGGAGAGTGGACTGTGGGGGAAAGGGAAGGAGGAGGGACACCAGGGGGAGGTGATGGGTGGGAAAGGTAAAGGGCTGGAGAGGAAGGAATCTGATAGGAGAGGAGAGTGGACCGTGGGAGAAAGGGAAGGAGGAGGGACACCAGGGGGAGGTGATGGGTGGGAAAGGTAAAGGGCTGGAGAGGAAGGAATCTGATAGGAGAGGAGAGTGGACAGTGGGAGAAAGGAAAGGAGGAGGGACACCAGGGGGAGGTGATGGGTGGGAAAGGTAAAGGGCTGGAGAGGAAGGAATCTGATAGGAGAGGAGAGTGGACCGTGGGAGAAAGGGAAGGAGGAGGGGACCCAGGGGGAGGTGATGGGTGTGAAAGTTAAAGGGCTAGAGAGGAAGGAATCTGACAGGAGAGGAGAGTGGACCATGGAAGAAAGGGAAGGAGGAGGGACACCAGGGGGAGGTGGTGGGTGGGAAAGGTAAAGGGCTGGAGAGGAAGGAATCTGATAGGAGAGGAGAGTGGACCGTGGGAGAAAGGGAAGGAGGAGGGACACCAGGGGGAGGTGATGGTGGGAGAGGTAAAGGGCTGGAGAGGGAGGAATCTGATAGGAGGAGAGTGGACCGTGGGAGAAAGGGAAGGAGGAGGGACACCAGGGGGAGGTGATGGGTGGGAGAGGTAAAGGGCTGGAGAGGAAGGAATCTGATAGGAGGAGAGTGGACCGTGGGAGAAAGGGAAGGAGGAGGGACACCAGGGGGAGGTGATGGGTGGGAGAGGTAAAGGGCTGGAGAGGAAGGAATCTGACGGGAGAGGAGAGTGGACTGTGGGAGAAAGGGAAGGAGGAGGGACAACAGGGGGAGGTGATGGGTGGGAGAGGTAAAGGGCTGGAGAGGAAGGAATCTGATAGGTGTGGAGAGTGGACCGTGGGGGAAAGGGAAGGAGGAGGGACACCAGGGGGAGGTGATGGGTGGGAGAGGTAAAGGGCTGGAGAGGGAGGAATCTGATAGGAGGAGAGTGGACCGTGGGAGAAAGGGAAGGAGGAGGGACACCAGGGGGAGGTGATGGGTGGGAAAGGTAAAGGGCTGGAGAGGAAGGAATCTGATAGGAGAGGAGAGTGGACTGTGGAAGAAAGGGTAGGAGGAGGGACACCAGGGGGAGGTGATGGGTGGGAAAGGTAAAGGGCTGGAGAGGAAGGAATCTGATCGGAGAGGGGAGTGGACCGTGGGAGAAAGGGAAGGAGGAGGGACACCAGGGGGAGGTGATGGGTGGGAGAGGTAAAGGGCTGGAGAGGAAGGAATCTGACAGGAGAGGAGAGTGGACTGTGGGAGAAAGGGAAGTAGGAGGGACACCAGGGTGAGGTGATGGGTGGGGAGGTAAAGGGCTGGAGAGGAAGGAATCTGATGGGAGAGGAGAGTGGACCGTGGGAGAAAGGGAAGGAGGAGGGACACCAGGGGGAGGTGATGGGTGGGAGAGGTAAAGGGCTGGAGAGGAAGGAATCTGATAGGAGAGGAGAGTGGACTGTGGAAGAAAGGGTAGGAGGAGGGACACCAGGGGGAGGTGATGGGTGGGAAAGGTAAAGGGCTGGAGAGTGAGGAATCTGATCGGAGAGGAGAGTGGACCGTGGGAGAAAGGGAAGGAGGAGGGACACCAGGGGGAGGTGATGGGTGGGAGAGGTAAAGGACTGGAGGGGAAGGAATCTGACGGGAGAGGAGAGTGGACCGTGGGAGAAAGGGAAGGAGGTGGGACACCAGGGGGAGGTGATGGGTGGGGAAGGTAAAGGGCTGGAGAGGAAGGAATCTGATCGGAGGGGAGAGTGGACCGTGGGAGAAAGGGAAGGAGGAGGGACACCATGGGGAGGTGATGGGTGGGAAAGGTAAAGGGCTGGAGAGGAAGGAATCTGATCGGAGAGGAGAGTGGACCGTGGGAGAAAGGGAAGGAGGAGGGACACCAGGGGGAGGTGATGGGTGGGAGAGGTAAAGGGCTGGAGAGGGAGGAATCTGATTGGAGAGGAGAGTGGACCGTGGGAGAGAGGGAAGGAGGAGGGTCACCAGGGGGAGGTGATGGGTGGGAGAGGTAAAGGGCTGGAGAGGAAGGAATCTGATAGGAGAGGAGAGTGGACTGTGGGAGAAAGGGAAGGAGGAGGGACACCAGGGGGAGGTGATGGGTGGGAAAGGTAAAGGGCTGGAGAGGAAGGAATCTGATAGGAGGAGAGTGGACCGTGGGAGAAAGGGAAGGAGGAGGGACTCCAGGGGGAGGTGATGGGTGGGAAAGGTAAAATGGCTGGGGAGAAAGGAATCTGAGAGGAGAGGAGAGTGGACCGTGGGAGAAAGGGAAGGAGGAGGGACACCAGGGGGAGGTGACGGGTGGGAGAGGTAAAGGGCTGGAGAGGAAGGAATCTGACAGGAGAGGAGAGTGGACCGTGGGAGAAAGGGAAGGAGGAGGGACACCAGGGGGAGGTGATGGGTGGGGAAGGTAAAGGGCTGGAGAGGAAGGAATCTGACAGGAGAGGAGAGTGGACCGTGGGAGAAAGGGAAGGAGGAGGGACACCAGGGGGAGGTGATGGGTGGGAAAGGTAAAGGGCTGGAGAGGAAGGAATCTGACAGGAGAGAAGAGTGGACCGTGGGAGAAAGGGAAGGAGGAGGGACACCAGGGGGAGGTGATGGGTGGGAAAGGTAAAGGGCTGGAGAGGAAGGAATCTGATAGGAGAGGGGAGTGGACCGTGGGAGAAAGGGAAGGAGGAGGGACACCAGGGGGAGGTGATGGGTGGGAAAGGTAAAGGGCTGGAGAGGAAGGAATCTGATCGGAGAGGAGAGTGGACCGTGGGAGAAAGGGAAGGAGGAGGGACACCAGGGGGAGGTGATGGTTGGGAGAGGTAAAGGGCTGGAGAGTGAGGAATCTGATAGGAGAGGAGAGTGGACCGTGGGAGAAAGGGAAGGAGGTGGGACACCTGGGGGAGGTGATGGGTGGGAAAGGTAAAGGGCTGGAGAGGGAGGAATCTGATAGGAGAGGAGAGTGGACTGTGGGGGAAAGGGAAGGAGGAGGGACACCAGGAGGAGGTGATGGGTGGGAAAGGTAAAGGGCTGGAGAGGGAGGAATCTGATTGGAGAGGAGAGTGGACCGTGGGAGAAAGGGAAGGAGGAGGGACACCAGGGGGAGGTGATGGGTGGGAGAGGTAAAGGGCTGGAGAGGAAGGAATCTGATAGGAGAGGAGAGTGGACCGTGGGAGAAAGGGAAGGAGGAGGGACACCAGGGGGAGGTGATGGGTGGGAGGGGTAAAGGGCTGGAGAGGAAGGAATCTGATAGGAGAGGGGAGTGGACCGTGGGAGAAAGGGAAGGAGGAGGGACACCAGGGGGAGGTGATGGGTGGGAAAGGTAAAGGGCTGGAGAGGAAGGAATCTGATAGGAGAGGGGAGTGGACCGTGGGAGAAAGGGAAGGAGGAGGGACACCAGGGGGAGGTGATGGGTGGGAAAGGTAAAGGGCTGGAGAGGAAGGAATCTGACAGGAGAGAAGAGTGGACCGTGGGAGAAAGGGAAGGAGGAGGGACACCAGGGGGAGGTGATGGGTGGGAGAGGTAAAGGGCTGGAGAGTGAGGAATCTGATAGGAGAGGAGAGTGGACCGTGGGGGAAAGGGAAGGAGGAGGGGACCCAGGGAGAGGTGGCAGGCAGGTGAGAAGAGCTGAGAGGCCAGAGTGGAGAGTTAAAGAAGAGGGGAGAGGGAGGGAATTTTTTTTCTTTACCAGATTGTTCTATTCCCCACGCCGGCCTTTTACCTCTTCTCACATGCCTTTTACCTCCCTGGGTCCCCTCTCCCTTCCCTTTCTGCCAAGGTCCACTCTCCTCTCCTATCAGATTCCTTTTGCTCCAGCCCTTTATCTTTCCCACCTACCTGGCTTCTTCCTATCCCCTTCCCTCTCCCCTGACCTTTTCTATTCTCACTTGCTCCCCCTTCCTTTCCAGTCCTGACAGGGTCTCAGCCCGAAAAGGCGACTGGTTCTTCCATCCACAGGTGCCGGCTGACCTGCTGAGTTCCGTGTGTGTGTGCGTGTGTGCGTGTGTGCGTGCGTGTGTGCGTGTGTGTGTGTTCGTGTGTGTGCGTGTGTGTGTGTGTGAGTGTGTGTGTGTGTCTGTGTGTGAGTGTGTGTGAGAGTGTGTGTGTGTGTGTGAGAGTGTGTGTGTCTGTGTGTGAGTGTGTGTGAGAGTGTGTGTGTGTGTGTGTGTCTGTATGTATCTGTGTGAGTGTGTGTGTGTGAGAGTTTGTGTGTGTGTGTGTGTGTGTCAGAATGTGTGTGTGTGTGTGAGTGTGTGTGTCTGTGTGTGTGTGTGTGTGTGTCTGTCTGTGTCTGTGTGTGTCTGTGTGTGTGTGTGAGTGTGAGTGTGTGTGTGTGAGTGTGAGTGTGTGTGTGTGAGTGTGTGTGTGTGTTTGTGTATGTGTCTGTGTGTGTGAGTGTGTGAGAGTGTGTGTGAGTGTGTGTGTGTGTGTGTGAGTGTGTGTGTGTGTGTGTGTGTGTGTGTGTGTGTGTGTGTGTGTGTGTGTGTGTGAGTGCGTGTGTTGCTCCGCATTTCCAGCACCCATAGGGTTTTCCATGTTCTTCCTTCACCTGTCTACCCTCACCTGCTCTCATCTATCACTTGCCAGTTTGTGCTACCCTCCCCTGACTTTATTCCGGCTTCTCCCCCCACCCCCCCCCCCCAGTACCGATGAGGGGTCTTGGCTGGAAATGTCTCTTTGTTCCCCTCCATGGATGCTGCCTGACCTGCTGAGTTTCAGGGACATAGAGGCTACAGGCGTGGATCCCCAGTATTTTTGGTTCATTTGAGTTTCTCTGAGTGGGGAAAACAGACAGACATACTTTATTGATCCCGAGGGAAATTGGGTTTTGTTACAGTCGCACCAACCAAGAACAGTGTAGAAATATAGCAATATAAAACCATAAATAATTAAAAAATATTAAGTTAATCATGCCAAGTGGAAAAATAAGTCCAGGACCAGCCTATTGGCTCAGCGTGTCTGACACTCTGAGGGAGGAGTTGTAAAGTTTGATGGCCACAGGCAGGAATGACTTCCTATGACACTCAGTGTTGCATCTCGGTGGAATGAGTCTCTGGCTGAAAGTACTCCTGTGCCTAACCAGTACGTTATGGAGTGGATGAGAGTCATTGTCCAAGATGGCATGCAACTTGGACAGCATCCTCTTTTCAGACACCACTGTCAGAGAGTCCAGTTCCACCCCCACAACATCACTGGCCTTACGAATGAGTTTGTTGATTCTGTTGGTGTCTGCTACCCTCAGCCTGCTGCCCCAGCACACAACAGCAAACATGATAGCACTGGCCACCACAGACTCGTAGAACATCCTCAGCATCATCCGGCAGATGTTAAAGGACCTCAGTCTCCTCCGGAAGTAGAGATGGAAAACCTTTGTTTTTACATGGATGTATTCAACATGCCCATCAGGTATAGAAATTTTCCATTTTGTGGAAACAAATCTAATATAGGTTTCCCCTGCTATCCGAAGGTCGAGCGTTCCTATGAAACCATTTGTAAGCCAAAATGTCAGAAAGTGAAGAAGCAATTACCATTAATTTATATGGGAAAAATTTTGATGGTTCCCAGTGTTACGAAACCCCGTAACTGGGTCACTTACCAGCAAAGATAGAGAAGTCCGTTGAAGTCTGATGGTACTATTTTTAAAAGTATTTATTGATACAGGGGCACAAAAATAAGATTAATGCAAACATACAGATAATATACGTCGTCAATACTAAATCTAAAAGCGTGGGTATAATAATAAGAAGAAATAGCTCGATCGTTGTCTAGGGGATAATGTATTGTCTGATGGAAATATAAAAGTTAATATAAAAGTTAGTTCTTTCAAGCTGCAGCGTTTTGGGTTTAAGAGAGAGACAGTTTAAACTTGCCCAGGTCTTTTATGATGCCAATCCGTTGAGTCGGGGGAGTTGGTTTCCCCGTTGTTAGCTAAAAGCTGTTTTCCATGGTTCCAGCCACCAGTCCCAGGCAACAGAACCGAACGCACGTGGCCTCCTTCAAATGGCTTCCCTCTATCACAGGAAGTGCTAGCATTTCTTCTGGTGCATCTGAGGGGCTGTTCCCACAGACCCTCTTTTATCCTGACTCACAGGGTCTCAGATGTCAATCAGGTTGGGGGTGATGCAATCCCTCCCTCAACCAGCCCACTTTGCCTGAGGGCTTCCACGTAGAACAGTATTGCAATACACAGGTTCGTCTTCAAGAGACAATGGCCGTGTCCCGTAGCTTTATATTGCTGGGGGACGAGACATTCCGCACGTCTCTCTCTCATTTCCTGGGTCTCCAGACCCAAATCAATAGCGATCTTGCGATTCTCACAAAGGAGGGGGCTACAGGTGTAACACCAGACCCAAAAACAACCTACCAAATCAAACCAAATAACACATAAAACCTAAAATAACACTGACATATAGTAAAAGCAGGAATGATATGATAAATACACAGCCTATATAAAGTAGAAATATTGTATGTACGGTGTAGTTTCGCTTATCAGAATCGGGAAGACAGCGAGTCAAAATCAATTTGGGGAGAAAAGGTCGGCACTTACACACATGTGTATGTACACGCATGTGTAAACAACTGCCCACACAAGGTTTCGCGGTCATTGTCGTCTTTCTTGGGGTAAACACACGTATAAAGTGGGCGTCTTTTTTTCATAAAAGCGAAAATCCTCTTTGGTTAGCGAAAGCGGGTACTAACTTGGCTGCCGTAAAGCAAACGTTCGAAAAACGGGGGACACCTATACAGGGCAAGTTATTTTTGACCTGTATATACTGTACACTCGTGCCAGTTTATTAACTACCTCCTGTACCTAGTAAAGTGGCCACTGAGTGTATGATCCTGGTCTTCTGCTGCTGTAGCCCATCCACTTCAAGGTTCCACGTGTTGTGTGTTCGGAGATGACCTTCTGCATACCGCTTGAACCAGTCTGGCCGTTTTCCCCTCTGACCTCCCTCATTAACAAAGTGTTTTCACCCACATAACATCCAGAAGTTTGTTTTTTTTTAAGTTTTTCACACCATTCTCTGTGAACTCCAGAGACCGTTGTGTGTGAAAATCCCAGGAGATCAGCAGTTTCTGTGATACTCAAACCACCCCATCTGGCACCAACAATCAATCCACGGTCAGAGTCACTGTGACCACATTTCTTCCCCCATTCCAACCTTTGGTCAGAAACTCTTGACCATGTTGGCATGCTTTTGTGCATTGAGTTGCTGCCACGTGATTGGCTGATTAGATATTTGCAATAACGAGCAGGCATACCTAATAAAGTGGCCACTGACTGTAAATTATAATTCCCTTCTGACCTCTCTCCCCCAGAACTGCCACTCACTGAGTTTTTGGGGGGGCGGGTTTTGGGTTTTGCTCCATAAAGTCCAGAGACTGTTGTGCATTGGGTAGTGTAGTGGTTAGCACAGCAGTCTGCAGTATCAGCGGCCCGTGCCACTGTCTGTCAGGAGTTTGTACGTTCTCCCTGTAACTGCGTGGGTTTCCATCGGGTGCTCTGGTTTCCTCCCACAGTCCGAAGACATACCTGTTGGTAGGTTAATTGATTACTGCAAATTGCCTCATGCTTAGGCTAGGGTTAAATTGGGGGATTGTTGGGCAGCGCGGCTCAAAGGGTCTATTCCGCACTGTACCTCAGTAAATAAATAATCCCAGGAGATCAGTAGTTTCTGAGATACTCGAACCACCCCATCTGGCACCAACAATCATTCCACGGTCAAAGTCACTTGGGTCAGGTTTCTTCCCACCCCCCCACCCCCATTCTGGTGTTTGGTCTGAAGAGCAACTGAACCGCTTGACCAAGTCTGCGCGCTTTCTTTTTTTGCATTGAGTTGCTGCCACGTGATTGGCCGGTAAGGTGTTTGCATTCGAGAGCGGGAGTACCCAATAAAATGGCCTCCGAGTTCATTTCTGGCTTCTTGCCTTGCAGCCTGACGGAAGTGAAGAATAAGTCGGCGAGTGAGTTGAAGGCTGCGCAGGAGCGACTCCAGCTCGTTCAGGTAAGGCGGCGGACGCCTGGCAGTCGGGTTGTGTAGACTTCCCGGCTGAGGAAAGGGGAATTTGTGGGAGCCTTGCCTGAGGTTGCTGTTCAGACTTAGACACGATGTGGCGAGGGAACGGAGACTGCTTGTCCTTCTGCCTCTTCCGCAAGGCACGACTTAAGTGTTAAGAACTAACTCCATCTGTCACCCCCACGACAAAACATCGAAACGTACGATGGCGACCACTGCAGTCCCAGGATTGTGGATGTGGGAGGGGCAGCCACGCAATTGCCAGCGTGCTCCCAGTGCCAACGTTGCCTGCCCGTCCTCGTACGCTCACCGACTCATAAAGCGAAAGATTACCTTCGTCACGTGTACCACGGAACGTAGAGCGAAGTGCACCTTCCGTGTCGGCGACCAACACGGTCCGAGGACGTGCCGGGGGCAGCCCGCAAGTGCCGCCATGCTTCTGGCGCCAGCGCGGCAAGCCCGCAACTTAACGCGAGTTCTAACCGCGCGCCCTTGGAATGGGGGAGGGAACCGCAGCACAAGGCACCAACTCCTCACAGGAAGCTGGAAGGAAATTTATTAGGAGTATGTGTACATCACCATTTTCTACCCGTTTCCATAGCATCGTAGGAATGTGCAGCTCAGAAGCAGGCCCTTTGGCCCATCTAGCCCATGCCAATCTATTTAAACTGCCCCCTCCCATCTACCTGCACCCGGACCATTGCCCTCCATATTCCTACCATCCATGTACCCATCCAAACATCTCCACAACGTTGAAATCGATCTCGGGTGGGCCCACTTGTGCTGGCTGCTCATTCCACACTCTCAAGGCCCTCTTGAGTGAAGAAGTTCCCCTTCAACTTCTCACCTTTCACCCTTAACCCGTGACCTCTGTAGTCCCACTCAACCTCAGCAGAAAAATCCTGCCTGCATATACCCTATCTATACTCCTCATAATTTTATACACCTCTATCAGATCTCCTCTCGATCCTCTACATTCCAAGGAATGAAGTCCTAATCTATTGATTTTTTTTCCCTTACAACCCGGGTCCTCCAGACCCGGCAATATCCTAGTAAACTTTCTCTGTTGTCTTTCAACCATCTTTAATTCTTCCCTGTAGGTCAGTGACCAGAAACCGCACACAATACTCCAGATTGGTCCTCACCAACACAACATCCCATCTCCTGTGAATACTTTGATTTATGAAGGCCAGTGTGCCAAAAGCTCTCTTAATGACCCTGCAGGCATTTACAGGAATATAAAGAAATACAGCAGAACTTATGAAAAGCCATAAATAGCCAAGACGGGAAAATAACCAATGTGCAGTGGCAAGAATTGAACCTTGGTTCTCCGGAGCCGTGAAGCATTAGCCTTACTGCTACTGCGCGTCCGTTCTCCTGCAAGGACTTCCTTCTGCTG
The DNA here is from genome assembly GCF_030144855.1 of Hypanus sabinus. NCBI lineage: Eukaryota > Metazoa > Chordata > Chondrichthyes > Myliobatiformes > Dasyatidae > Hypanus > Hypanus sabinus. The sequence continues at coordinate 142,441 of NW_026779026.1, forward strand.
AGTGAGACCGACCACTTGGCGGTGAATCTGTGGAAGTCGTCGCCAGAGGCGGAGGCTTGTGGAGGCCCAGTCACTGGGCGTATTTGAGGCAGAGGCCGACAGGTTCTTGATTGGTCAGGGCATGGAAGCGCTACGGGGAGAAGGCTGAGAGGGGAAATGGGTCAGCCGCAGTGAAATAGTGGAACAGACTCGATGGGCCAAATGGCCGTGTGGTCGTTTTGCCCGGCTGCTCCCTGTGCGGTCCGCCATCGTCAACAATCCTCCAGCAAAGAGGTGTGGACGGTCCCGAGCCCGACTGAGAAAGGAGGAGGGACGAGCTCATCCTTCCTCTCCAGCCCTTTACCTTCACCACCCATCACCTCCCCCTGGTGTCCCTCCTCCTTCCCTTTCTCTCACAGTCCACTCTCCTCTCCTATCAGATTCCTTCCTCTCCAGCCCTTTACCTTTCCCACCCATCACCTCCTCCTAGTGTCCCTCCTCCTTCCCTTTCTCCCACGGTCCACTCTCCTCTCCTGTCAGATTCCTTCCTCTCCAGCCCTTTACCTTTCCCACCCGTCACCTCCCCCTGGTGTCCCTCCTCCTTCCCTTTCTCCCACGGTCCACTCTCCTCTCCTATCAGATTCCTTCCTCTCCAGCCCTTTACCTTTCCCACCCATCACCTCCCCCTGGTGTCCCCCCTCCTTCCCTTTCTCCCACGGTCCACTCTCCTTCCTGTCAGATTCCTTCCTCTCCAGCCCTTTACCTTTCCCACCCATCACCTCCCCCTGGTGTCCCTCCTCCTTCCCTTTCTCCCACGGTCCACTCTCCTCTCCTATCAGATTCCTTCCTCTCCAGCCCTTTACCTTTCCCACTCATCACCTCCCCCTGGTGTCCCTCCTCCTTCCCTTTCTCCCATGATCCACTCTCCTCTCCGATCAGATTCCTTCCTCTCCAGCCCTTTACATTTCCCACCCATCACCTCCCCCTGGTGTCCCTCCTCCTTCCCTTTCTCCCACGGTCCACTCTCCTCTCCTATCAGATTCCTTCCTCTCCAGCCCTTTACCTTTCCCACTCATCACCTCCCCCTGGTGTCCCTCCTCCTTCCCTTTCTCCCACGGTCCACTCTCCTCTCCGATCAAATTCCTTCCTCTCCAGCCCTTTACCTTTCCCACCCATCACCTCCCCCTGGTGTTCCTCCTCCTTCCCTTTCTCCCACGGTCCACTCTCCTCTCCGATCAGATTCCTTCCTCTCCAGCCCTTTACCTCTCCCACCACCTCCCCCTGGTGTCCCTCCTCCTTCCCTTTCTCCCACGGTCCACTCTCCTCTCCGATCAAATTCCTTCCTCTCCAGCCCTTTACCTTCCCCACCCATCACCTCTCCCTGGTGTCCCTCCTCCTTCCCTTTCTCCCACGGTCCTCTCTCCTCTCCTATCAGATTCCTCCCTCTCCAGCCCTTTACCTTTCCCTCCCATCACCTCCCCCTGGTGTCCCTCCTCCTTCCCTTTCTCCCACGGCCCACTTTCCACTCCTATCAGATTCCTTCCTCTCCAGCCCTTTACCTTTCCTACCCGTCACCTCCCAGCTACTCAATTCATCCCCCTCCCCCACATGGCTTACCCTGTCTCCCTCCCCTCACCATCCTCCCCCTCGCCATCCCTCCCCTTGCCCTCGCCTCACCCTGGTTTTTTTATATTCTGCATATTTCCCCGTCTCCTCTAGCCCTGATGAAGTGTCTTGGCCCAAAACATTGACTGTCTATTCACTTCCGTAGATGCTGCCTGACCTGAGTTCCTCCAGCATTTTGTGTGTGTTTCCATTTGTTCCTTTAAAAAGTTCCCATTAACACAGTATGTCCTCTTTAGGACATTGTCAGTCTTTGTTTATCACCAGCTCTGCTGTGTATCTTTACTGTGAGTGCCTGCCAGACACGTATGACTTTGGTATTGACGCTGAGCTGTATTGGGGCAAGTCATCTGTGACGAGACTGCCTGGGGTCCTCGGGTGCTTCACCATCAGGGTTGGTCAGGCCCCGGCTTGTGTCCCAGCGGCGTTGGTCCAGGGTCACACCCCTCGATCCACGGCCATCTGGAGGCTCTGTGACAACCCTGACAGCTTCTGTCTCTGCAGCCCCCATAATGCCATGGAGAGAGTAGGTTCTGCACAGCGAGCAGCCGGCAAAACCTCCACACCCCACCTCCGTAGACTCACGTTGTGCCCTCCACCCCTGTCTCGGGCACTGCACTAGTATTTGGCTTCTTGCGTTCAGAGTGCCTCAATCTGATCTTCCCAAGTTACTGCCAGTCGTAAGACGATAAGAGACAGGAGCACAAGTAGGCCATTCGGCCCATCGGGTCTGCTCCGCCATTTAGTCGTGGGCTGATCCAATTCTTCCAGTCATCTCCGCTCCCCTGCTTTCACCCCAGACCCTTTGATGCCCTGGTTGATCAAGAACCTACCTATCTCTGCCTTAAGTACACCCAAAGACTTGGCCTCCACAGCCGCTCATGGCAACAAATTCCACAGATTTATCACCCTCTGACTAAAGTAATTTCTTCACGTCTCTGTTCAAAGTGGACGTCCTTCAATCCTGAAGTTGTGCCCTCTTGTCCTGGGATCTCCTACCATGGGAAATAACTTTGCCATATTTAATCTGTTCAGGCCTTTTAACATTCAGAATGTTTCTATGGGATCCCCCCTCATTCTCCTGAACTCCAGGGAATACAGCCCAAGAGCTGCCAGACGTTCCTCATACAGTAACCCTTTCATTCCTGGAATCATTCTCCTGAGTCTTCTGTGAACCCTCTCCAATGTCAGTATATCCTTTCTAAAATAAGGAGCCCAAAACTGCACACAATACTCCCAAGTGTGGTCTCACAAGTGCCTTATAGAGCCTCAACATCACATCCCGGCTCTATACCTGTATACCTCTCGAAATGAATGCCAACATTGCATTCTGCACCACCGACTCAAGCTGGAGTTTAACCTTTAGGGTATCCTGCACAAGGACCCAAGTCCCTTTGCATCTCTGCACTTTGAATTCTCTCCCCATGTAAGTAATAGTCTGCCTGTTTATTTCTTCCACCAAAGTGCATGACCATACGCTTTCCATCATTGTATTTTGTTTCCCACTTCTTTGCCCATTCCCCTAAACTATCTAAGTCTCTCTGTTTCCTCAACACTATCCGCTCCTCCACCTATCTTTGTATCATCTGCAAATTTAGCCAACAATCCATTAATCCCATAGTCCAGATCATTGACACACCGTCCTGCCACGACCACCTGCTTCGAGGTTTCTGACAGGAAGTCCCTGTTAGCCCTCAGGGATCATGGTGCAGTGAATTCGTACAGTTACTTTGGGTGTTGGTGGCTTTGTTTCGGTTCTGCTGAACAGCTGTGGCTTATTTCCGTCTCTGTTTGCCTTGGCAGTTTGACTTTGAAACCAAGAGGAAGGAAAATGTGGCATTGAAGGAGGACCTGATGAAGTTGGCCGAGGTGCGGAATGAGCAGCAGAATTGCCTGGCCGAGATTTCCCAACTGCGCCAAGCCCTCAGCAAGTCCGAGGAACTGAAGGCATCCAACGCCAGCACTGTGGAGAAGGTACCTTCGACTGCACCCCGTCAGTCAACTAAACCAGCTCCCCGTATCCTCCCGAAATTCCTGCCTCCCCATCACCATCTCACTGGCCTGTTGAGTTGCTCCAGCATTTTGTGTGTGTGTCTGTACCAGGGGAAGCTGGGTCTCCGCCTGTCATTAGCTTCCTTCCGATGGTTGGTGTAATTAGTAAGTGTTGGCAAACAAGAGAAGTTCTGCAGATGCCGGAAATCTGGGCAGCACACACACAAAATGCTGGAGGAAGTCAGCAGGCCAGGCAGCATCCATGGGGGGAGAAAAGAGAAAAAGTCAACAGCCCGAAACGTCAACTGTACTCTTTGCCACGGAATAAGTTTTGCGTGAGTAAGTGTCGGTCGCCCGTTTTGCCCAGCAGGTCCTGCAGTTGGTCCGGTCCTGTCCTGAAGTAGCTTTCACTCAGGTAGAGAGATCACTGGGAACTGATGCTGCTTGAATTAACTCCCTTTCTTTATCGAGATCAGGGGATCTTGTGTCCAGTTATGACCGTCTGGTCAAGGAATGTTTCACTCTTCGCCGGGCAGCTACCCTGCCTTGGCTTCCTCTGCCTTTTACTATGGATCTTTCTTGTCTTTAAATCTCTTCATGAGCTGGGACTAGGATACAGTACTGTGTAAAAGTCTTAGTCCGGAATAGAGACACATATCAGAATCAGAATTAACTGTTTCCTGCAACTCTGTATGTGCCTGAGAGTGGGAAGGGGGCCAGGGAGAGGGGAATCGTGGTTGAGAAAAGGGAGAGCGGAGGGACCGGGAAGCACGAGAGACGTTCTGTAATGATCAATAAACCAATTGTTTGGGAATCAATGGGCCTTGCCTTGTGTCTCAGGGCTGGGGGTGTCTGCACCCCCGACCCTCGGCACCCCTCCTCTGCCACCTGTCCCACACCCCTCCCGTGGCGCTCCACCCTCGCCATTCCCAACATCCTTTGCTCCCGCCAGATTTACAAACTCGCTCTCCGCTCCATGTTGACAAATACAATACTGTGTGCAAACTTTTTAAACGTATGTTAAAAAGTTAAATTAAATAAGTAGGGCAAAAAAAGTAGTGAGTTAGTGTTCACGGATTCAATGTCCATTCAGACATCGGATGGCAGAGGGGAAGAAGCTGTTCTTGAGTTGCCGAGTATGTGCCTTCAGGTTCCTGTACCTCCTCTCTGATGGCAGAGGGGAAGAAACTGTTCCTGAATCGCTGAGTGTGTATCTTCAAGCTCCTGTACCTCCTCCCTGATGGCAGAGGAGAAATAAGCTGTTCCTGAATCGTTGAGTGTGTGCTTTCAGACTCCTGTACCTCCTCTCTGATGGCAGAGGGGAAGAAGCTGTTGCTGAATCACTGAGTGTGTGTCTTCAGGCTCCTGTACCTCCTCTCTGATGGCAGAGGGGAAGAAACTGTTCCTGAATCGCTGAGTGTTTGTCTTCAGGCTCCTGTACCTCCTCCCTGATGGCAGAGGGGAAGAAGCTGTTCCTGAATCACTGAGTGTGTGTCTTCAGGCTCCAGTACCTCCTCCCCGATGGCAGAGGGGAAGAAGCTGGTCCTGAATCGTTGAGTGTGTGACTTCAGGCTCCTGTACCTCCTCCCTGATGACAGAGGGAAAGAAGCTGTTCCTGAATCACTGAGTGTGTATCTTCAAGCTCCTGTACCTCCTCCCTGATGGCAGAGGAGAAATAAGCTGTTCCTGAATCGTTGAGTGTGTGCTTTCAGACTCCTGTACCTCCTCTCTGATGGCAGAGGGGAAGAAGCTGTTGCTGAATCACTGAGTGTGTGTCTTCAGGCTCCTGTACCTCCTCTCTGATGGCAGAGGGGAAGATGCTGTTCCTGAATCGTTGAGTGTGTGCCTTCAGGTTCCTATACCTCCTCTCTGATGGCAGAGGGGAAGTAGCTGTTCCTGAATCGTTGAGTGTGTGTCTTCAGGCTCCTGTACCTCCTCTCTGATGGCAGAGGGGAAGATGCTGTTCCTGAATCGTTGAGTGTTTGTCTTCAGGTTCCTATACCTCCTCTCTGATGGCAGAGGGGAAGTAGCTGTTCCTGAATCGTTGAGTGTGTGTCTTCAGGCTCCTGTACCTCCTCCCTGATGGCAGAGGGGAAGTAGCTGTTCCTGAATCATTGTGTGTGTGTCTTCAGGCTCCTCTACCTCCTCCCTGATGGCAGAGGGGAAGAAACTGTTCCTGAATCATTGAGTGTGTGTCTTCAGGCTCCTGTACCTCCTCCCTGATGGCAGAGGGGAAGTAGCTGTTCCTGAATCGTTGAGTGTGTGTCTTCAGGCTCCTGTACCTCCTCCCTGATGGCAGAGGGGAAGAAACTGTTCCTGAATCGCTGAGTGTGTGTCTTCAGGCTCCTGTACCTCCTCCCTGATGGCAGAGGGGAAGAAGCTGTTCCTGAATCACTGAGTGTGTGTCTTCAGGCTCCTGTACCTCCTCCCCGATGGCAGAGGGGAAGAAGCTGGTCCTGAATCGTTGAGTGTGTGACTTCAGGCTCCTGTACCTCCTCCCTGATGGCAGAGGGGAAGAAGCTGTTCCTGAATCACTGAGTGTGTGTCTTCAGGCTCCTGTACCTCCTCCCTGATGGCAGGGGGGAAGAAGCTGTTCCTGAATCGCTGAGTGTGTGTCTTCAGGCTCCTGTACCTCCTCCCTGATGGCAGAGGGGAAGAAACTGTTCCTGAATCATTGAGTGTGTGTCTTCAGGCTCCTATACCTCCTCCCTGATGGCAGAGGGGAAGAAGCAGTTCCTGAATCGCTGAGTGTGTGTCTTCAGGCTCCTGTACCACCTCCCTGATGGTAGAGGGGAAGAAGCTGTTCCTGAATCGTTGAGTGTGTGCCTTCAGACTCCTGTACCTCCTCCCTGATGGCAGAAGGGAAGAAGCTGTTCCTGAATCGCTGAGTGTGTGCCTTCAGGTTCCTGTACATCCTCCCTAATGGGAGAGGGGAAGAAGCTGTTCCTGAATCACTGAGTGTGTGTCTTCAGATTCCTGTACCTCCTCCCTGATGGTAGCAATAAGAAGAGGTCATGACCTGGGTGACGGGGGGTCCATAATGATGGACACCGCCTCCTTGGAGGCATTGCTCCTTGCAGATGTCCTGGATGCTAAGGAGGCTTGCGCCCATGATGGGGCTGACTGATTTTTACAAATTTGTGCAGCTTCTTTTGATCCTGTGCAGTAGTTTTTCCCCTCCCCCATTCAGGGGGTGAAGCAGCCAATGAATAGCCCATCGAGTCCGTGCTGAGCTGGTCTTCTGCCTGGTCTCACCTTGTCTGAAATGCAATTGAACCTACAATTGGCAACTTGTTCCATGCTCTCACCAGCCTCTCAGTGAAGGCTCCTCTTAAGTAATTCACCTTTCACCCTAAACCTATAACCTCCAGTTTACTCCTCAGTCAAGCTGAGGGGGAGAACTATCGTCCTTCACCATATCTATACCCCTCATAACTTTGTATAGCTCCCCTCATTCTCCTGCGCTCCAGGTAATGACGTTCTAACCTGTTCAACTGTTCCCAATAGCTCAGGTCGTCAAGTCCCAGAATTCTCCTTGCAAATCTTCTCTGCAGTCTTTCAAGCCTGCTGAGATCCCTGTGTGCTTCGGTTTCCTCCCACAGCCCAAAGGGGTACCAGTCGGTGGGTTAGTTGGTCTTTGTAAGTTGTCCCATGGTTAGCTGGGTCCCAGTGGAGATCGCGTAGAGAGACCTCTCTTTGCGCTGGGGAGTTCTGTGCCGAGGTTTCTTGCTGGAGTTTCTCCTCCTCCGTCCGTGTCCTCAGATTCACCCGGGGAATCTGCCAAATCTCGAAGCTCTTCGTTATTAAGGCTCTCGTCACGAGAATGCAGTCACCCTTCAGCACGGCCATCATTAACATCCTCACGCTGTATTACACCCATGCTAAGGATTTTCCCTGACGCCTTAGGCATACTCCCCTCACTGGAAGTTGCAGGCTGTTTCCCGGACATGGTGGAATAAATTGGTGAGGGAGTAAGAAAGTTTACACGCACGGTTGGTGGGTGGGGGGGGAGGCTGAGCGTGAGCTAATAGCTGATTGGCTGTGAGTGCCTCAGAACCTATGTAAAGCACTCTCATTGGCTGATTGAAGTTTACCGTAATGGCGGCTGCTCTTGAGAAGTTTTCAGTGCCGTTTAGAATGAATGTTTAAAAAAAAAAATTCCAGTGAAGAATCGAATAACCGCGTTGTGACGAATCAGCTCTATGGTGGTTCTGCGTGACCCTTGATAATAAACGTTCTTCCATTTTGTTTGCGCCGACAGCTCCAGGAGCAAGTGGGGGATCTCCAGCAGTGCCTGAAGGACATGGAGAAGCAAGTGAGGTCGGCCCAGCAGCAGCAGGCTCAGACCGCGGCCGAGCTGATGGTCGCTCAGGCCGGTCAGGAGCAGAGCCAGAGGAGCCTCCGTGACGCCCAACAGGAGATCCAGCACTGGAAGTACAAATTCGAGAAGGTCGACGAAATCTTCTCAAAGAGTGAGGTAATGATTCGGGAAAATGTCCTTCCGTAACAGCTACACGCACCAGGGAAAGTTTGCATGGAGGTTGCAGGATAACCTGAGTTGTTGGGAAAGATTGAACAGGTTAGACCTGTGATCCTTGGAACGTAGAAGGTTGAGAGGAGATTCGATAGAGGTATTCATCATTCTGAGTGGCATGTATAGATAGGCTTTTTCCACTGAGGTTGGTTGGGGCTACATCCAGAGGTCATGGGTTGAGGGTGAAAAGATTAAGGGGGAACAGGAGGGCTGTGAGAGTGTGGGACGGGCTGCCCAGTGCGCGAGCTCGATTTCAACGTTCGGGAGAAGTTTGGACGGTTGGGCCATGGTCCCGGTGCAGGTGGCGGGAGGAGGCAGTTTAAATGGTTCAGCGTGGGCTGGATGGGCCAAAGGGCCTGTTTCTGTGACTCTGTACGCTCGTGGCTTTCTGCTGAAGGTTCGGAGGTGACCTCCTGCACACTGCTGTTGTCACGTGTGGTTATCTGAGTTACTGTCAGCTTGAACCAGTCTGGCCGTTCTCTTCTGACCTCTCATTAACAGGACATTTTTACCCATGAAATCGCCACCCACTCCCTGTAAGCTCTAGAGATTGTCGTGTGTGGAAAATCCCAGGAGATCAGCAGTTTCTGAGATACTCAAACCAACCCCGTCTGGCGCCAACAATCATTCCAGGGTCAAAGTCGCTCACATCACATCCCCCCTCCCCCCCCCCCATCCTGATGTTTACTCTGAGCAACAACTGAACCTCTTGGCCATGCCTGCATGCTCTTAAATATGGAGTCGCTGCCGCGTGATTGGCTGATGAGGTACTTGCATTAACGAGCAGGGGGACCGAATGAAGTGTATTGGTTCTCCTGTGGAGAGCTGGAGGATATGGATCTTTGGGGGACATCAGGAAATCGGACGATCTGAGGACGCAAGGAGGAAGAGGAAGAGCAGGTGGGGGGGGGGGGGTGCGTAGAACCACGGAGGGTTGCTTTGATTCAACGAGCAAGTATTGGCTCGGAAGGAAGAGTCCTCCAGTGGCCAGTATGGGATTTGAGATGGCATGTCCCCAGCATGGATGGAGTCTTCTCTCTTTGACACCAAAAGGCCACAAGATAGAGGAGCAGATTTAGACCATTGGGCCCATCGAGACCGTTCTGCCATTTCATCATGGCTGATCCATTTCCTTCTCAGCCCCCAGTCCCCTGCCTTCTCCCCTTATCCCCTCTTGCCCTGACTGACCAAGACTCTATCAACTTCTGCCTTAAATGTACACAGCTGCCTGTGGCAACGAATTCCACAGATGCAACACTCTCTGACTAAAGAAACTCCTCCTCATCTCTGGTCTAAAAGGATGCCCCTGTCATCCAGGTTTAGTCTCACTCAGCATAGGAAGCATCTTCTCCACATCCACCTTATCAAGGCCCTTCACCATTCGCTAGGTTTCAATGAGGTCCCCCCTCATTCTTCCGAATTCCGGTGAGTACAGGCCCAGAGCCATCAAATACTCTTCATATGTCAAGCCATTCAAACCTAGAATCATTTTCATTAACCTCCTTTGAACCCTCTCCAGTTACAGCTCAGGGTGGCAGAGATTATAATTCAAATCCAGCATCGCCGGTTTAAAAAAAGAGTTTTGACAGTACTGTGCGAATTATATTCGGGCACATATACATAGCTAGGATGCCCAAGACTTTTGCACACAGTACTGTATTTGTCAACGTGGAGCAGATAGTGAGTTTGTAAATCTGGCGGGAGCAAAGCATGTTGGGGATGGCGAGGGTGGGGCACTGTGAAACGGTGGGACAGGTGGCAGAGAAGGAGTGCCGGGGGTCGGGGGTGCAGACACACCCAGCCCTGAGACACCAGGCAAGGTCATTTGATTCCAAACACTCGGTTTATTGATCATTACAGAATGTCTCTCTGGTGCTTCCCTCTCCCTTACCCTCTTCCCAACCCTGATCCCCCTCTCCCTGCCCACCTACAGGGAGGTCAGAATCAGAATCGGGTTTATCATCACTCACACGTTACGAAATTTTAAAATTTTTTGGCGGAAAATTACCTCCGCTCTGTGCAAAAGACTCGGGCACCCTAGCTATATATTATGTGCCCAAGACTTTTGCACAGTCCAGTCCCTTCTTCCCCCGTGACTGCGTGCTCGGGTTTCCTCCCACAGTCCGAAGGCGGACTGGTCATTGTTAACAGTCCTGTGAGTAGTCCAGGGTTAAGCTGGTGGGTTGCTTGGTGGTTCCACCTTGCATTTCTAAATAAAAACAGAATTTTTGGGGGTTCAGGTTGGCGACCACTGAAATCAAAACGGCACACAAAATCTCATTTAACAAAGTTTACAGTATAAATTAATTTTAACTGGTCTGTGGTGTAGGACGTGTGGTCTGTGTTTCTTAAGAAATCCTACTGATTGGTTGAAATGATGATATGATACAGCCTACATGAAGTTTGCTAACTTAGCAGCAGCAGTACAATGCAATACGTGAATATATAGACGGGAAGAGAAGTGAGTGAATCAGTTATAGTAAGTATATAACAGTGCCTATAAAAAGATTTCCCCCTCCCCCTCAAAAGATTTCATGTTATTGTTTTACAACATTGAATCACAGTGGATTTAATTTGTCTTTTTTTTTGACACTGATCTACAGAAAAGATTTTCGTGTTGAAGTGAAAACAAGTTTCTACAAAGTGATCTAAATTTACAACAGTTATTAAACGCAAAATAATTGATTGCATAATTGCTCATCCCTTTCAAGTCAGTATTTAGTAGATGCACCTTTGGTAGTAATTTCAGCCTCGAGTCTGTGTGGATAGGTCTCTGTCAGCTTTACACATTAGAACACTGCAATTTTTCCCCCATTCTTCTTTACACAACTGCTCAAGCTCTGTCAGTTTGCATGGGGATCGTGAGTGAACAGCCCTTTTCAAGTCTAGCTACAAATTCTCAATTGGATTGAGGTCTGGACTCTGACTTGGCCGCTCCAGGACATTAACTTTGTTGTCTTTAAGCCATTCCTGTGTAGCTTTGGCTTTATGCTTGGGGTCATTGTCTTGCTGGAAAGCAAATCTTCTCCCAGGTCGCAGTATTCTTGCAGACTGCATCAGGATTTCCCTGTACTTTGCTGCATTCATTTTCCCCTCTACCTTCACAAGCCTTCCAGGGCCTGCTGCAGTGAAGCGTCCCCACAGCATGATGCAGCCACCACCTGGCTTCACGGTAGGGATGGTGTGTCTCTGATGATGTGTGGTGTTTGGCTAATGTCAAACATAGTGTTTCATTGGACCATAGAACCTTCTTCCAGCTGACTTCAGAGTCTCCCACACGCCTTCTGGCAAAGTCTAGCCGAGATTTCATGTGAGTTTTTTTTCAACAGTGGCTTTCCCTTAAAGCTACAATTGGTGAGGCGCCCAGGCAACAGTTGTTGTATGTGCAGTCTCTCCTGTTTCAGCCACTAAATCTTATAACTCCTCCAGAGTTGTCATAGGTCTCTAGGTGGCCTCCCTCACTAGTCCCCTCTTGCACGGCCACTCAGTTTTTTTAGGATAGGCTGTTCTAGGCAGATTTACAGCTTTGCCATATTGACTTAACTGTAAGGGATTTTCAGTGACTTGGAAATTTTCTCGTACCTGTAACGCTCACGCTATCGGCCGATGTATGTCCAGGGGAAAATCCATCCACCCGCCAAACCGTGTCTCTCGTATGCTTGAATGCTGTGGAATGCACACTGGTACAAACTCGCACACACAATATCAGACCACACACCATGTACGGTTACAAAATACACTTTATAAATCTTACTAGAACTAGGTAATTAATAGTGATACAATATATACAAAAGAAAAGAAAGAAAAGGCTCCAAAACCTATCAGGGTTCAGTCAATTTGTGCACAACCGTTAGAGCTCAACTATCGAAGTCTTCGGTCCACTATTCGATCTTCTCCGACCTCCTCGACCCACCGCCTGGGACCAACCTCAGTGGTCGACCAGAGTGCATCCCGCATGTCCTCCTTCCTTGCGATCTCCCCTCCAACTCCCCAAAAGCCTGCGCAACACTAGCTTACAGACCCACAAGAAAGAATAACATCTGTCCCAATTGGTTAACAAATGAATACAATTCTCGTTATCAGTAATTATAACCCAAACACGCCGCGAGAGAAAGCACTCTTGTCAGCATAACAAAGAAGCACACTTACCTCTAACATAACAAAGAAGCCATTTTGATTAACATACATTGTAACATAAAGAAGAAACCCCTTACATATCCATCTCCTGATTTGTACTTTTCAATAACTTTTTCATGGAGTTCTTTGGAATGTTTTCCTGTCTTCATGGTGTAGTTTTTGCAAGGATACTGTCTTGCCGGCAGTTGGACCTTCGAGATCCAATCGATTGAAACACCTTGACTGCACACCTTGACCTCCATTTAACTAATTATGTGGCTTCTAAAACCAGTTGGCTGCACCAGTGATGATTCAGTGTGTCATATTAAAGGGAGTGAATAACAATTGATTTGTGCTTTATACTTGTGATACATTTTGATCATGTTGTGGAGATCTGTTTTCACTTGAACACGAAAGAAACTTTTTCTGTCGATCAGTGTCAAAAAAAAAGGCAAATTAAATCCATTGTGATTCAATGTTGTGGAACAATAAAACATGAAAAAATCTTGGGGGAACGGTGAATACCTTTCATAGACACTGTGTGTAAAATAGTTAGAAATAAAAGTAGTGCAAAACAGAAATAATAAATATTTTAAAAGGGGTAATGGTTTAAGGATGAAGGGTGAATTGTTTAAGGGGAACATGAGGGGAAACTTCTTCACTCAGAGGGTGATGATAGTGTGGAACGAGCTGCCAGTGCGTGTGGTGGATGTGAGCTTGATTTCAACGTTTAAGGGAAGTTTGGATAGGCACACAGATGGTAGGGCTATGGTCCCATTGCAGGTTGATTGGGAGTAGGCACTTCAAACGACTCATCGTGGTCTAGATGGGCTGAAGAGCGTGTTTTGTGCTGTACTTTTTCTTATGACTCTAAGATCGTTCACGTACTGTACATTGATGGTTTGTCCATAAAGTGATGCTGGGCACAGGAGTGTCTGCACACAAGGTGACTCTGACGGGAAATGGTAAAGTAGTGGCATTTGGGGGTGTGTGGAGGGGTGGGGTAGTGTTGATCAGCCTTGGGGAAAGTTACTGTTTTTGTAACCAGTTTGCTCCCTTATCAAGTGAACGTTTTGATTCTATATGGAACTGTTATCCAAACTCCAGGTGAGTGAAGCAAAGCAGAAGATAAGCTTATGCATGATGGTTTGATCTCCCACCTCACCCAGAACATGATTCCATTACGTACAAGTAATCTCGTTGAATTGAAATTGATTTCCTGTTCCAAATGAAGCAACCAGAAGAAACGATCATCAGGCGCCCGTGCAGTCACTGTGGGTGGGTTCCTACGCGAATAGATTTCGTTCGACATCAATCCGCGCCTTCTCGCCAGGAGATGTGCAACTCCAGATTTCCACGCTGTTTGGCTTCGCCTTGCGTGAGCATGGCCATTTGTGGTCCATTGTGGCGGTCCCTTTTAACAGGCAGTCCAGTTGATTCTACGGGTCTCTGTCCGTCTGGGTTGACCATGGATATTGCACCCTGGCTGTCCAGGTACGCAAGCCTGGGCAGTACGATACAGAGAGCAAGCTGCTGCCCGTGTAGCGGGCTCCCCCTCTCCACGCAGCTGATGAACCCAAAGGAACGGCAGAGACCGATACAGTTTGGCCGCAGGAGTTGCCAGTCAGCGTTGAACTCGACATAGGACTGCCTCAGGGACCCCAGTTCCCGGTTTTTCCCTCAGGATTTACTCCCAAAGCCTTCCCCGTGAGTGTGAGGCAGCGGAGGTTTGAGATCAGAGTTTTCCTTCTCCTGGATGAGCTGCCAACGACAGCTGACGAGCCCCATCTGCCTGCAGCGACTAGTTTTAAGGCACCAGTAGCTCCCCCCCCCCTCCCCTTTGCCCCTTCTCCTGTCAGTAGAAACGGTTCCACTGGGCTTAATATCTTAGCCACACCTGAAGGGCAGGAGCTGGACTTGGTTGTCAGAGGCTATTTGAGGCACACGCCATTGGGAGCATTTAATAGGCAGAGGGAGCTTGTCCCCATTACCACCCCCCAGATATAACAACCTTAAGGAACCAATTGGTTCTGTTCACCTCCAGTAACTTCTGTGGAATAAGGAGACTACTTTGACTTTTAAACTGCACCTTATTCAAGCTCTTTAACCGGGGGGAGGGGTGGGGGTTACAAAGCACTTTATGGAAATACTGTAGGTGGCAAGGTTGAGTCCTTGCCCAAGTCAGGGTGGCGCAGTGGCGAATTGCTCACCGTAACCCGCGTACAGCGTCAGTGACCCGCGTTCAAGCTGTGCGCGTCTGGAACGCGCACACACGTTTTTCAACCAGCACGCAAAGGAAATTAATGTGCGCACGAAAGGTTAGTTACCTAAAATAACGTAGTAATTAATTATTGTACTTACTGAAAATAATCTTTTAGCTAAATGTTTCTGTTAACTAGTTAGTCGGTTTTTCAAATACCACAGTGCACGTCACTAATTTACATCACCTCACCTTTCCTGTTCCGGTTTGTATAGCTGCATCTCGGCGGCAGACAGTGTTCATATCGTAAAGTTTACAAAGATCCGTTTTGAATCCTGTAGATAGCTCACTAAGTTTTTATTGAAAAAAATATTGATTCACTATGTTGAATTCAAAAGGAGTGAAGTGCGCCAAGTGCGGAAGAACTGCAAATTTGTTCACAGTTGAATGGCTTAACAAAATAGTAGAAACTGCTACAGGGAAAGCTCATGAGGACATGAACGTTCAGCTACGAGAAATACTTATGTATGATTCAGAAACTGGAGTTAACTGTGTTGTCATGACGCGAAAGTTGCTGGAGAATTTGCTAGCGGCAAGAAGTGGGATGATGTTTGGAAAGTTGACTTTTTGAGGCATCATTTGGCAAGTAAGTCGCATTTGGACGGTGTACAAAAGCTCAGGCAACAGAACCCGTCGTTACCCGTTACAGGAGCACTGCGCATGTTACGGTTGTGTGCGGATGAGCAGGAGCGAGAAACGATCAAACCCAGAGTAGATCATTGACAGGAGAGAGAAAGTAACAGAGTGACTTAAATCAGTATGTTATTTTGTTGTTGTTCTGTGCAGTTTTACCTCAAGTATTTTGTAAACCTACATAAACTCTGCAATGCGCGCTTGAAAGTGCGCACGTACTTCTGTCACAGAAAAAGAATTTGCACAACTTAAGATTTTTGCGCACACTAACTGCTAAAAATTAGAGGGAACGTTAGTTGTAAGGAGTCTGTACGTTGGGGTGGTCCTCACTGGGAGCCTGACTGAGCACAGGTAGAACAGGTCAACTGACCCGCCAGGGCTGGACCCACCCCCTCCCCTCCCTGGATCACAATGGTTAGCGTACCGTGACTTCTTCCCAGCTCAACCGCTCCAGCCATCGCGGGAGAGGCGAATGTAACCCCCAAGGAGTAAAACAGAGTAGAACTGCTCTGGAGGGCACAGATGAAGCACCCCAGGGATCAAGTGAAGACGAATTCAGGACTTTCTTAAATGAGAAGAGATGCTTTGGGGGGTGGGGGGGTGTGTTTGGTCTGTCTTGCCAGCAGAGTCGGGGGTGGTAGGGTAGGGTAGATTCCTGTCGCTGCCTGTAAGGAGTTCATACGTTCTGCCCCCCCATGACTGCGTGGGTTTCCATCCTAAGACAAAACTGGTTGGTGGTCTTGGGTTAGGCAGGGGTTAAATCGGGGGCCCAGAGGGCCAGAAAGGTGGGTTCCACGACGGATCTCAAATAGATAAATCGATAAAACGCACCAGCGATTCTCGCACTAAGCCATACATCTACCCGTTAAGTCACAAGAGCTCCGGTGACGCACTCAAAGCATTCTGTTAGTAGAAAACCCTGCTGAGACCATAGAAATCTATCCATGTCTGTCTGTTGTGCTTCTAGGCTTGTGCTGAGGTGACTATCTCGGCCGACCATCCGGTCCAGAAGGAGATTGCAAGCTTAAAGGCTAAGCTACTGACAGGGAAGTCCTGCTATGTGCAGAAGTACAAGGAATGCCAGAAACTGCATAAGCAGATCAACAAGTTGAAAGCCTTGTTGGTAGGTTGGTAGGACCTATAGATCCAGGGCTGTTCATTTCATGTACGCGCATTAGGGTAAGGGGAACAAAGTAATTGTTACGCCGGATCTGATGCAGCACAGAGAAAGACACAGTGAGATAAAGAACACAATAATAGTGATTAAAAAGACCAGAAGATATGGGAAGAGAATTAGACCATTTGGCCCATCAAGAGCATTAGATCATTTCAACATGGTTGATCCAATCTTCCTCACGGCCTCAATCTCCTGCCTTCTCCCTGACTAGTCAAGAATCTAGCCTTAAGTATGCCCAGTGGCTTGGCCTCCACAGCCGCCCGTGGCAACGAATTCCACAGATTCTCCACCCTCTGGCTAAAGAAATCCCTCCCCATCTCAGTTCTAATCAGACATCCCCTCTACCCCCGAGGCTGTGTCCTCTGGCCCTAGACTCACCCCCCCCCCCCACCTCCCTGCAGCCACTCTATTGAGGCCTTTCACCATTCGATAGATTTCAGTGAGATTTCCCCCTGCCTCCCCGACGTTCTTTTGAATTCCAGTGAGCACAGGCCCAGAGCCTTCATCCGTTTCTCATGTGGTAACCCTTCCAATCCCGGAATCGGTTTAATGAGCCTCCTTTGGACCCTCTCCAGTGTCAGCACAGCCTTTCTTAGACCAGGGGCCCAAAACTGCTCACCCGCGCCTTCAATCCTCAGCATCACATCCTTGCTTTTCCTATTCCAGTCCCCTCAAAATGAATGCTGGC
This sequence comes from Hypanus sabinus, assembly GCF_030144855.1. NCBI lineage: Eukaryota > Metazoa > Chordata > Chondrichthyes > Myliobatiformes > Dasyatidae > Hypanus > Hypanus sabinus. Next base: position 159,443 of record NW_026779026.1, read on the forward strand.
TTTGCATTTGCCTTCCTCACCACTCACTCAACCTGCAAATTAACCTTTGGGGGGCCGGGGGAAGAAACACAATAAATACATAAGATAGCTCATATACACAGATTGGTCATGTGTCCGTACAGTGACGCTGGGCACAGGAGCGTCTGTACACAAGGTGACCCTGACAGGAGGTGATAAAGTAGTGGTGGTCGGGGGAGTGTGGAGGGGTGGGTTGGTGGGTGGAAGTGCTGACCAGCCTCACTGCTTGGGGAAGGGTAACAGTTTTTGGTGGACCTGTAGCAGGAAGCCACGGTTCGTCCTCGTTTTAAGCACTGTGGTCTCAGCTGTGATCGGGCTGTTTGAATGGCTCTAAATTATTGGGACTTTTAATCACTGGATCCCAGACTCTTGCCGCCCTTTACAAAGGTTACCTACGTTTTTTTATTACATGCTGACTAAGGTTGGGCTATTTCATGTTTTGACACTGGCCCAGAAATTCTATCTGCTAATATCCCATGTCCGTACGCTAACCTCCTAACTTTTACTTTTCATACAATTCTTCATAATAATTGCCTGTCA